>NC_072865.1:7800000-8088762 GCF_028858705.1 Grus americana
GGGTTCCCCAACTGAAAACTGGAAAAAAGAATGTAATATTTTTTTCCTTTCTATGTTCAGCCCACCTCCAGAGCCAGATGGAGTGGGTTGGATTTTAAAGTATTAAAGATATTCAAATTTCATAAGAAGGGGAAAATTTCTACAAACATTTTTGGTAGTTTGTCATATTTTTTTCCACCTGGCCTAATTGTCTGAATCTCACCAACTGCTTTATCGCATTGTAAAGCATTCTGGGGCTGACAGATGCTATTTAAAATCAAATCCTGCTCTTCTCTGCGGCATTGTACATATCCAAGAATAACCCTTCTATAAGGCATGCTATACAATATGGCATTGGTCCCACTCAGGCAAAAATCTAATCGGCTTTTATAGTGCCTATATTTTGCAAGGTAACCAACTGAGCAATAGTCACCATATGAATGAAAAGTAATTACTTCTGCTGGGAAACTGAAGCCATGACACAGCTTCCACAATACCTTCACCACAAGCCTGCATGCATCAGTGCTAGAGAAACCCCGTAGCCGATAAAATGCCCATAAGGAAATGGATGTGAAATCAGTTTAGTTTAAAAAAAAACCCTACAATACTGTACTTTATCACTACTCTGGTGGGAAAAAACAAGTAGATGTAGTGCTTCATTCCACACAATAGGATAACTAATAGGGACAGAAACAGAAGGTTTGGGACACATGGGTTTATGTGGATCATATGACCTCAATATTGATCACATGTTATTTACATGTGCTTGAAAAACACGATCACACACATGTGAATCGCATGTGAATAAATGAGATTGGATCCTAAAGTCATGAGAGCTGCTTGAAACTCCATGTGTGAAATCAGTAGGCACAAGCCTTAAAACCATGTAAGCTTTTAATGGGAGTGGAAGATTGCAGGGAAGAGTCTCAGCTGTTACACGAAAGGGTCGTGTCTCTGTTCCTTGCTCAGCATCTGCACCGTGTCTGCAACAGCTGTGCGATATGAAACAGCAGTAAGAGGAATCAGCGTTAACATCACCAGACCCCCTCTCCCACCTGCAGAAAGACTAAGCAATTGCATTGCTCACTTGTTCTCATGAATGCAGCCAGGCAAATACACCCACCTATTGCCCACCTGGTTTTTATCAATTTTTGCTTCTTGGGCTCCTCTGGACCTACCGCAAACAAGCCAAGCTGCCCATCTTTCTCCCCCTTTCCCCATGGTATCCTCGGTGCCGAGGATGAGGCAGGAAAGGCAGGGCTGAGCACCAGGCTCAGCTTCCCCTGTCCTGCCCATGGTGGGCACCAAACCCTCCTGCACTTTGGGGGCACGTCTCCTCTAATAGCCAAGGGTCAGAGCAAAGCTTGAGAGGTTGGAGGCAATTTCATCTTTGCCCCCACAGGCGTGATGAAACCTTCCCATTTCTGTCTATTGTCAAGCTTAGCTTACTTTGGAGTTAGAGGACTTTGAGAAGGATAAATGAATGCTAATGCAGAGGGGTGAGGGGCTAGCTGGATGTAAGGTTAGTATCCAAGCTTTCTAGCCAGAAGCAGGTAAAACCTCTGGTGATTCCCAGGCTTATGTTCATTGGCCCCAGATTATGTTCCACGCCTGTAGCTGACTTCTGTGCATCCTGTTTTTAATCTGACTGTTTACATATCTATTGCCCACCTAGTTTTTATCCCTATAAAGTAACAGTAGATACATTAGCAGATCTGAACTAAAACTCCAGAGGCAAACGCCCCTGTTTGGCTGAATATTTGGATGTGTTATGCCATCACAGGAGGCACTGGGCACTTGATCCAGGACCACCACAGCCCTGGCTGCATTGCCAGTCAGTGGGAAGTCCCAGGCAGTGTCCTGCACTGGGCAGCAATGTCCCTGCTGCTCTTCTCCCCACCGTAAACCCATGGCAGCCACCCCTTCCCACAGGCTCAGGGCTTCTCCATGCACACACACCTCCAGCACTTCATGTAGGCAGAAACCATCCACCAATTCTTTGTCCTGTCTCCCAACCTTCCTGCACTCCCTCTCTACTTGCCACAGCAGAAGTAAGCTCAGCAGAGAGACAGACACTCTGTAACTAGGCAATTCCCCAGAAGGACCCCATTTTACAAACAAGCATGGGATGGACAGCTTTTTTTGCAGGCTATGCAATGTGCTGTGGGCTTGAAAGGGATGCCTTGGGTTGTTGGAGGGTGATAACAAGGTGGACACTAAATGTCAGGGCAGATGGATGTGATTCTCCTCTTCCCTGGGGATTTTGCAAGGCAATGGGAGAAAGGAAGCTTTTTTCCAGACCAGGATGGCAAGGTGCAACCTGCTTGCAGGGGTAACCAGAGGGCTTCTTCAAAGCCACAAGGATCTCCCACTCCTCCAGTTGAAAGAATTGCACTTTTGTTTAAAAAAGAAAAGACACAAAAAATAGGGAACAAATCCTGCTACCACCTTGCCCTGCCTTTGCTGGGAATTGACTGGTTCTCAAACCAAGGGTGTCTTTTCATGCTGGGCAGCCTCATCCCCGCAGCCAGCCATACATGTACCCACGTACACATACCCATACCCACGGCAGCGCTCAGAGCCGGTGGCCAGTGCTATGTACTTCACTGCTGAGCTTCAGGTCTTGCCTGAATAACAGCAGCCCAGAGTTTGGTGTAAAAGCTCAACTTCTGGAGCCACCACCTGCTCTAAGGACAGTTCATCTTCTATGGAGACTGCAACAGCTCGAGGTGCCATCACCCTGTGCTGCCAACAGGCTCTGGTCATGCATGGTAAAAGAAAGGACCGGCCCTGCTGGGAAACTGGAGAAATTTGGCCTTAGTGCCTTTCAGCCAAGGAGGATAAATAATGACAAAGAGGATGATGGACACACTGCCATGTTTGAGAGGAACAGAAGGGAAGGTGCCTGGTTGCTGCAGCAACAAGGCTGGGCTTTCGGAAAGATGGGTTTTTCTTTCTCTTTTCACCTGCCAATCTTCCCCCCACGTCAGCGCTCTGCCGCTGCGGGAGACGAGCACTGACATTTACACTCCCACTAACAAGCTGGTTCAGTGATGGGCAGCTCCACGGGAGAGCATCTGGTGTCACAGAGCCCGAGCAGAGAGGAGGGGAGGGTCCTCTCAAGCAGTTAGCATAATTTGAGACTTTATTATTAAGACCATTATTAGGGCAGGAGCATACATGGAAACGCAGGCAAATCCTTGGTGGGGCATGCAGAGTTTTTTACCCTTTGTGTGGGTCTGGTCCTGCAGCAGATGAGAGAATGAGATGGGAGCTCCCACCTGGAGAACATCTCTGTGTGTTCTGCTGGGAGAGGGAAGGAAACAAAAAGAAAAAGAAATAGGAGAGAATGAGCAAGAAGTCAAGCAACACCACAGGACCATTTCACTTCTGAGCCTGGCTCACGATAACAGTCTGTGTCCTCAGCTGTGCCCCCGCAATTCGGTGTTCCTAGTGCCCTGCTGAAGCTGCCCATGTCTTTGGCTCATTGGGAGAAACCTCGTTACGGTGGCAGAGGTGAAACTCAGGTTGCTCTCTCCCTCCCAGCAGGTTTGCCCACCACGGTGCCTCACTATGCTTTCCTTTGCCTTCTGGATAAGACAATCTTCAGTCCACCCAAATCGTCCCAATAATAATAATAATAGTAGTAATAACAGTAATAATAATAATAATAATAATAATAATGCTACTGCAAAGTAAATGCAAGAAAAATGCAACAGCTCTGAAATTAATTGTATGAAATAGTAGTGCAGGAAACTGCTTTGGGTCAGCTCCTCTTTCTTACTGGTCAATATGCTGCTGGCATCAGGAGGAAAGTGGAAATTAAGAATGAGCAGCCTTTCCTGGCTGCCAGACCACTCTGCCATAGCAGCCAGCTGAGAAGATGCCCTGTTGGACCATGACCCCCTAACTGGGAGTGGAAATACAAGAATATTGTGGCCAATAAAACTCAAAACTTGTGTATTCCCATGCCCAGCAGAGCCAAGGAAGCTGGGTTTCCGAAGGATCTGTGCCTGCAAGTGAAAGACCCATGTGGAGTCTCTGATGCCTAGTATGGATTGTGCTGATACTTTTATTTGAGTGAGAGCTTTCTCTTCTCTACAGTGTCATTCTTTTTCACAAAGCTTAGAGGTCCCTGATATCTTGGAGATCTCCACTCGTCTATCAACTCAAGCTGAAAGTATTGGCTAAAATTATGAGTAAGATATAGACAAATAGGCTGCTCCACCTCCTTCCCTGTCCCCATCTTTCCCTCTGAGCACAGAGCATGTGCTAATCAACCACTGTTCATTAAGGAAACACGCTAAAAGATTAGGATGTCAAGGAGGGCAGCCCACCTCTAGTGTCTTTGTCCCTCTGTGAAGCTGGTGCAGCCCCTTCAGACTAAATTTGAAGAGGCAAAGTACCTGATGTGTTGTAACCCAGTTTTCACAGAGTAATTGCTCCTCTTTTTTAAATCTTCACTAAAAAACTCCCTACATTTTTCAGCTGGTGCTTAAAAGCGTACCCAGTAATCTGCAGAGGAGATGACTGAACAAAGGTACTGTCAAGCCTGGGAGAAAAATATGCACAAAGGCAGATTATAAAAGACCAGATAAATAAACCTTCAAATATGGATACTGCAGAAATTAAGAGGGTATTTGCAGAAATCTCTCATTACAGCGAGCATGCAGGAAGCATCGGCAAGATTACAAACTGACCAGCGTATGAAGGTTATACAAGGGAGAAACCAAACCTGTCCATCAGCAGTGACTGTCATGTCTGCAGTGGTGTAACGCATGCAGTGACAGCGGCGAATCTCTTGGCAGTGATGTCAATCAGTGAAGCATGGAAAATGAGATCACTTGTGGAGTTTTTTCCAGTGACTGAAACTCTGCAGGGCTTACCCCTAACCAAACTCAGCATCTTTCAGCAGAGGGTTCAGGATCGAAAGTTGCTCCCCACGGCACCAGAGCCAGCAGCAAGAGCTCCAGCTGGGCAGAAGCTTTGCAGCTCACATGGGCAGTAGGGCCAGATGAAGGAGCAGGAGAAAAAATATCATTTTTTTAGTATTCCTGTCTGGAACCCTCTTTTCTTCTTATTAAAAAAAGAATAAAAGAAGTTAACTTCTTTTCTGTAACAGGAGACATTTTCTAATTTTGAAAATTGAACCCTAATACTGCAAAAGACAGAATCCTTTTGCAAAACATACTTGCCTGCAAGACACTGCTGGTGCCAGGCAGACTGTTCTTGAACCAAAACCTTCTATGCTCATGTCGGTGTTTGGTTTTGGACCCTTTCGACATTGCTCCAATATAGTTTTCTGCTTCCTAAAGCCGTGCCCTTCCCAAAATGTGTGGGTTGCTTATTGTAAAACCTGCCAAGCAAAGCAAGTGAATCAACTGTCCTACAAGGGCAAGGAACAAGCTGTGCCACCCACTGGTCCACGTGTCCATGGAGTAACAAGGAACACCAAGAACCGTGCAGAGGCTTCATTCCCAACAGGCATAAATATTATCCTTTAAGTGTGTGGCTGCATCTCAAATGATCCACGTGCAATTTTCCTCCCCCATCCAGGGAGCAGGGCTGTCACTGCTGGTCAGACCCTGGTCACTCCAACAGATTTGCACTGACCTGTTGAGCTTGCCCATGGGAATCTGTACCGGCAAATAGGTATCGAGTCGATATTGCAGAGCAGTGACAAGCACGGAGCAGGGGACCTCTGTCTGGTTGCGCTATAGAGAAAGCGTGTCCTAGAAGCAGGAGCCTGGTACACGGAGCTGAGCCAAGCTTTTGGGTCCTGCTGCTGCCCAGATTATCCCAGCACCCCAACTCCACCTGGTCAGCATGGAGAAGGTTTTGAGAGCCATCAGGGTTACATGTGAGGACTCGGTTTCCCTAGCAGTGAGATGAGTCTTTCTGAGACTCGCCTCTTCCCCAGAGAGCCGTGACGATTCATTAGGCAATTGTAAAATCAGAATGTAGCTGCTGACTGTGAGTTGCGGTCCGTTAATAGCCCTATTTATTGCCAGCCAAATAATTAGCTTAGACATGCATCAACGGGTCTTGATTGCATATGAAATAACTGCCTTATTACACAGAAATCAAATGAGTTTCTGAGGACAGCTCAGGTGTCACCTCAACCTCAGTATTGAAGAAGAAAAGAAAAAAAAAAAAAAAAGAAAAGAAAAAACCCAGCCATTTCGATGTGTTGCTCAGCAACAGAATTTGCGGGGGAAACAATCTAGGAATGAAGGAATGAGCATTTCCAAGAGAACGGGTTATTTCAGGCGAGACATCAGGGACAAGCAAATGTCACAGAAGCAGAGAACTTTTTTTTTTTTTTTCCTCCTTTAATCAATAATTTAAACTAGACATTTTGGGTAAAATAAGCATTTAAGTTAGCTGATTGAAAAACGGAGATCCCAAACCTTTACAAAGAGTCGCATTGCTGAAGAAATGTTTATTTGTTTGTGTGAGGGAAACATTAGATTTACTAGACACCGAATTAAAAATTGAAAATGCTTTTAGAAATGTCACCTGTTCATGTAAAGAGGGAGATGATGTAATGCCAACATTGCTATATTGTGCAGCATCCCTCCCGGAGCAATCTCATATTAATTTTGTTGTTCTCCTTCCCACGTGCCCTCCCCACCCTCCCTTCTCCTTTCTCTTCTAGGACAAGACGAGTGCGCTGAGTCTCAGCAATGTGGCAGGGGTTTTCTATATCCTCATCGGTGGGCTCGGACTAGCCATGCTGGTTGCCTTAATCGAGTTTTGTTACAAGTCCAGAAGTGAATCAAAGCGGATGAAGGTGGCAACCCATTCCCTGGCCTTTCACACCTTCTCTCTGATCCTACCCTGGCTCCAAAGCTGCCTTCAGAGACGGATGCGGGATGGATGCAGCCCAGACCATGGGTGGAAAGCCAAGACATAGGGATAATGAAGTGACCGTGTCACTCGACTTGCTAGAAAGGAATAGGAGTGTCAGATGAAGTGAAAAGAGGGTCAAGTGGGCTCTAGCTGGGAGCTGATGCAGGATCAGACATGTGGCATAATACTAGTTCAAAGTCCAGATAGAGAGCAAAATCCTAGCACAAATGGTAACAGGAACACATTGCCATTCCTTAAAGAAAGCAGACTATGGCAATGCATGTGCAGCATGGATGAAGTGTGCTGGGGTTGGTGTGATACAGCTGTTACTGCAATAAAAAAAAATAAAAATCAACAAACCCAAAGAGTTAACAGCAAGATAAAACTGGGGTAGTGTGGTAATGAATCAGAACCTGTTGTTCCCTTTGCTGGCACCCTGCTGGCAACATTTGCAGGTTGGCAACAGTGATACGTGCTCAGAGCATTGTTGCCCTGGAACGGATGATGTGGGTCTCCAAATTCAGAATTATGAGTCCTCTTAGAGAGAAATTGGCCTCTAATGTCTCCTGCAATGTTGGGGGTTTTTTCTCCATCCTGTCATGGTCTTGCAGAAGCGTACTTCCTATGATCCAGGAGATTTTTTTTTCAGCCCTAAATTTGGGTTGTGCCTAAATTTCAGAGTGTTATGTCATGATTGGATTAGATTTGAGAGCCTTGGGGATATGCATTTAATGCAGTCTCTGTGGAACAGTGCATCTTGACTCAGATGACTAGCAGAGGCGATCCCTTATACAGATCCCACTGTGTACAAGGGTGCAGCGGGATCTGTGCTGTAAGAGTAACGCATCCCTTTTCTTCCTCATCTTGACCTCTTCCATGAGCATGGAAATTGATATGAGTATATGAAGTATGCAGCCGGTTCCATAAAATTTAGAGAGGTTTTCACTTCCCTGAGCACTGAAACTTACCCAGAATCAAAAGGAAAATAAGCAAACGTTTCTTTGGTTTTTATGTCACCATTTCACAACATGCTTAATGTTTTGTCAGCAATAATAACATTCCTAATTCACTGAAAATGTGCAATAGCTCTTTTCCCACTGAGGTTCAGAAAATTCTACAGGCAATAAGAGGTACATTGAGCACAGGGGTAAGATAATGTGAGCAATTAATGTCCCCGAATATAGAAAATTAAATTATAATTGCTATCTACACTGTAAAGCTAGGTATGTCACAAATACCCTGCCAAAGAGTGTCAGAATGCAGTAGCTCCATAGTTTTAGTCTTAAGGAGATTCTGCCCTGATATTGGCTTCCCTGGGTTGCTAGAAAGGACCCACGAATTCTCATCAGAGTTACCTTGCAGTGCTCTTGCTGCGTTAAAACCAACCACTATGGTAAGGAATCATTGCTCCCAACGTTAACATGTTCTAAGCTTGTCCCTTTGGCTGGCTCCCACCATCAGTGGCCACCCCACAAGGCCAGAAGGATGAGTCAGATCCCCCTCTAAACCCGACCTCTGCTCAGGAAGCCCCTACAGACCCCCTGGGTGAGCTGCAGATCCCGCTAGCACAGGTGGCTGCTCCGCGCCTGGCAAGGCACTAAGTTGTGTTTCTGAATAGCTGCTCCAGATTTGTCTGTTCTGGATAATTCTTCAACTGGATATCCCGGTCCAGAAAGGATGATGGTGCCATTAGAGATAGCTTAAACACAAAGAAACCAAATTGATTTCATCTTTTAGTTTAATTGTTCTAAACAGGTGGTTTCCTTAGATCTCTGAAAGCAAACATTTTGGACAGTATCTGGAACAGGAAGATGAGATTTAGGCTCCTGAATTAGGTTTTCATTTCCTGGTTACCTCAGTCGTCGCTGTAGACAAAAACATAGGCACATGCTCGACTTCTCACATGAGGAAAATTAATCATATGCTTGAGTGAGTCAGAGTCCACCATACATAACAGTACTGGAGTAGTAATAGCATATCTCTGGGGGAAGTGTGTATAATACCTCTGCTCAGATCCAGGATGACTGTTCTTATGTTGTAGAGTTTGAATAGTTTTTGCATATGGCATGTATGCTTTATACCCCAAAATACTGCTGAAACATTTAATTTTGAATGTAGAAGAGGTGCGAATTAACAGAGCAGATGCAGTAGGGACATGCAGAAAGTGAGAGTCTGAATGGAGAGAAGGAGGGAGAGAACAGTGACAGAAAGACAACACTGGTTTTTATTGTAATTTCTCCAACATTGCTAAGGACAGGGGGAGACCCCCCCGTCCTTCCTAAAAAGGGTTTTTGTTTAATCCCACAGCAATCAATCAACGAAGCCATACGGACATCAACCCTTCCCAGGCCGGCTGCAGCAGGAGGCAGTGGAGAAAATGGACGTGTGGTCAGCCACGATTTCCCCAAATCCATGCAGACGATCCCGTGCATGAGCCACAGCACCGGCATGTCCCTGGGAGCTACGGGATTATAATTGGCCTTTTGACCCATTGCCTGGGTGAGAGCAGGGGCAGCCCAACTCCACCCCCTCCAGAGCCAAAAACAAACCCAACACCAACACGACAAACGACGATGACAGAAGGGACAATTGGATGGATCTTCTCAAGGAAATCAAATCTATTTCCCTTTTTATTTGCAAACAGATCCACCGGCAGGAGAACAGAAACAGGTCTGTACTGCAATAAGGAGAGTGTAATGGGATTTAACAGACTCGTGAACCGTCCCTGATCAAAGAACCACTGGAACACTAATGAGGACTATGCCATTTTGTTTTAACTTGGTTGTTAATAAGTCTTAGTGTGTGCAATATATATATTTTTTCTTACTAATTCCTGTGGTGTCAGGGTAACATCAGCCCTTTCCCCCTTCCCTGCTCAGTCCTTCAATCTGGTTTAGTTTGGGATGCAAACCATAATGTCTGAGCTACTAACACCAAAAAAAAAAAAAAAAAAAAAGAAAATCCGATAAATGGCAAAGTGAACTCCCCTCAGGGCGTCAGCATTGACCCCTTTTGTCCATCGTGATTCTGCCTTCCGTTATTCTGTTGTGAACTCGGGCTGTGGAGTTATTGCAATGAGGCAGACAGAGCTGCGAACAGCTCTCCCTGCAACAGGAAGGACTTCATGCAAGAAAGAACCTGAGCAAAACCACGAGGCTGTTTTACAGGGGCAAAGTCATGAGTGAGTTTGGAAACTCCAGGTAACCTGAGGACAAAGTGGTAATTCTTCCAGAGGTGATGAGTGGCGGTTCAAGAGAAGAGTTGTGTGCCTGGAGCGGAGAGCATCGTGTGTGGCAGACTAGAAGAGACGGTTGGTCTAAGATCATGGTTGGCTGCTGTTTATAGAAGAGGGAAAGTAAATGCCGTGTTCCCCTCACATGCGACTCTCCTGCCTAGGTTACTGGGGGCTAATAAGCAATTGTGAACCATTTCTTCATTGCTTAGCTTCTGTGTGTGCTCCCTTTTTGGTGGTCACATAAGGGAACCACCTTGAGCTGGGAACAGACCATCTCAAGACATCCAATTCTAGATGGCTGCCTATTAACCAGTAAAACATGCTAGAAGTCATGGGGCTGCAATGGGAATATCCCTGCCTTTTTGCTCTGAAATCCCTTTATGGCCACTTTTCTAATTCAAGAGGGACATTTTGTAGATAGTTGGTCAGAATGGCTTCCTGGAAGGAACTGCTGAAGCAAACCAAGGAGGATACCCTACGAGAGCTTCATTCAAGCCTCCATGACATTCGACAGCATCAGGGCTGGTCAAACTCAGCCTCCCTGTCAAGTTGTGACCTGTCTGGGTACAAAGCCAAAAGTAGCAGATTCCCACTCATGTATCCTTAGGGAGCAGGAAGCATCCACAAGCCAGGAGAGCAGGTTGCTGATCCCAAACTCAGTATTGCAGAAACCCACACTGCTAGTCACGCAGCTGAGAGTCCGAACACAAGCGTGGAGAGAGAAGGGGCAAGGATGGTTTTCCAGAACTGCACAAAATGTTTGTTCTGTGAATCACTGGCATGGACAGACGAATGCTTCCCACCCTGGTGGGCCTGAGACACCTCCCCAGAAGTGAAGGATTCCCAGGGGAACATCTGGAGAGAGAGATCTGTGGGGCAGGAACCACAATGAACCCACTTAGCCTTGTCCTATCTCATAGGTTCATCACTGATGGCAAATAAAGTTCAAAGCTTCTCACAGGACCCAGCAAGTATCTGTCCAGGGACTGAGCTGCTATTGGAGCATTCTGAGCTGCTTTTTCTCTTTTTTTTTTTCTTTTTTTCTTCTTTTTTCCTTTCTTTTTTTTTTTTTTCTGCAACATAACAAGAGAGGAAGAGGAAAAGAAGAGAGGCAGATGAAGAGAAAGTGATGCAAGCAAATGACTGGCACAAGTCTGTGAGGAGGATCTGTCTATGCAGCTGTCCACAAGTACAGCTGGAAGCTGCTGGAATACCAGTTTCCATTAGTGTACGAATGTGCAGAGCAATACATTTACCACCTTTAACGCCAGCCTGGTCTGAAGTATCTGTTCCATTTACCCACTTGTCATGCAACACTTTGGAGACCAGCAAATCGGAGTCAAGGTCCTAAGCTCAGGCACAGCATGTCTTGTGCCCATTTGTTTTCCACTCTGCACCACTGGAAACCCTTGTGATCTTCATCTGTTGTCACCAAACATGAACTCTGTTATCAGCCGCTCCAAACACCTCTGCAGGTCACTTTCTGTTGGTTATCATTATTTTTAATCCGCTTTTCATTTCTTAATTTTAACTTCAGTTCTAAGTGCTAGCACAGTGGAGGCATCCCACAAGCTAAGCCTGTTTCCATGCCCGGAACCCTCGGATGCATCTCCTGACCCAGCTCTTGCCACATCCCGGACCTTGCCACAGCACTGCACCTCCAGGCGCTGCGGTGGGAGCAGGCTGCCAAGACCCATCAGCGCCCTGTCCTCCTCCAAAGACAGGACCACGTGGCAGCAGGTCACGGGTCTCGTGAGAAGCAGCGCATCTGTGCTAGGACTGGCCGCCTGTGACGTGAAGATGTGAGATGCAGTTTTCAAAGGCTTTTGACCAGTGGAGGGGTTAAAAAAAAAAAAAAAAAGAATAGGACAAAAGCGTGGAAAATGTTAACTTGTAATATGTATTTTTACTACACTTTTCTTAAAAATAGAGTAATGGTAAAACTCTTAAAGACATTGACATTTTTTCTCAACAGGAATCCATATTTAACAGTTTTGGCTTTCATTAAATTTTGCTCTTTGGTACCTGGATCTTTTATTTAACAGCTATATTTGTTTTAACTCTCTTATTTTTTCTTTCTTTTTTTTTACTTTGGCAGCACTGCAAAGAATTTTGCTTTATCAAATGCAACAGTGTTTTTCTTTTCATATTCTCTTTTTTTTCAAGCAACATTTTTATTGGTAATTATTATTTACACAAAAACGAAACTATCAGCTGGAATTTTAGCACCAAGGATCCATGATCCATTTTACATGCCTGTCCATGCCGTTTTGTGCCAGTGCTGGATGTGTGGAAATGAAAATGATGTTACCCCTCAGGCAATATTACCCAACCTGAATCAAACAAGATTTCCTTGATTATTGCTGTGTCTGACTTGTGAACAGCAGCCAAATAAACTGCTTCAGGTTGAAATTGGGAATCTATCTAATATTTACCCAAGAGTCAGGAAACTAAACATTCATTGGATTCAAAGTTAATGATTTTGCTTTGTTTGGAGTTTTGTGGGGTTATTTTTTGAGGAGGGCTATTAGGGGATTTTAGTTTATTTTTACAGAGAGAGAAGACATGGTCAGCTCAGAGATAATTCAGAACCAGCACTGGTCCAAAAATCCCCTCCAGGATCAGCTTTTCTAGGAGCTCCCATGTTGTTTCAGAGGCTTGGACATTTAAGATGTTTCTCACTCAGTTTTCACACAATTAACCTGCTAAATTCCTCACCCAAAAGTCTGTTGAAGGGGGAAAGAGAGTAGGATTTAAAGGGCCTTCGACATTTATGTGGATGCTGACAGCTGCTGAGGTTCACTATAATCATTAATGTCGTGCTCTTGCGCTTGGTGTCACAGATGTGGAAGGACTTCTCTTTCCCATATCGTCATTCCCCTTTATGGGCTGGGGAAGTTGAGACACAAAGTTGCCCTGGACCAGGCGTCCCAGCTCACCCCACAGGGCCATGGGTATAGATTCAAGGTCTCCAGCATTCACAAGGGTTTGGGGTTTTTTTTAACCTGCTGGTAAGTTTTAAAGATAGAGTCAGCAAGGGGCAGCATTAATGCATCCTGAAAGGGGCTGTGAACCTTCAGGCTTCAAAGCACAAGAGACTCCCAATCAATGGGGCCTGAAGGAGAGGTTTCCCATGGGCAGGTTATGCTGGATCAGCCCATTTTGGTCTTCCACAATTGCTTAGTACTGTACTGTGGGCTAGGATCTTGTCTCAAAATGCTCTTCTTGCTCAGTGGTTCACTCTTGGTTCCCAGTGAGGTTGCAGAAATGCACAAGAAATGTTCATTTATATCTTGGCATAAATAGGACAAAATTCCCTCCTAGTGGTAAAAGCAAATATTCCTTGTAAGAAAGTTTCCAGCAAGAATCCAAAACCATCTTCAGCAGCTGTTGAAGCAAAAAACCACCAAAACTTGAAGTGCAGCAGGTGAGGAACAGAGAGATCACCCAGTCTATCCCTTTGCTATGGGGCGATAACCCTGGCGTCAGGACACAAAGCTGGCATGCTCCAAAAAGATTTGACAGGACTTGTTTGTCCATGTGTCTACCTGCTATCAAATGCAATGAGAACTTACTCATCTAAGCTCAGTGAAGGGACGGGACGGGGACACATCAATGTTTGCTGTAACCCAGTGGGTACCACTAACCTGTTCAGCTCCAGCAACTCAGCCACATATCTCCATCAAAAGTTTTGGGGAACATGGGGAAGTTTTCACTGTGAATGCAGGTTCATGCTCAGTTCTCAACGACACGGTCAGTGACCCAAGTCTCACACATTGCTCTGAGTCCCCAGGAGAACATTTTTGTGCACGTTTCTAACATATCAGTCCACCACAGAGGCACACGTCAGAGCTTAGATGACCCATCACAGTGGTGTGTGGTACACTTAGGACACTTCTGGTACTCTTCACTGCCATGGCATGAGAAATAACAGCACAAATTGGGGCTTAGCTACTGGAGGCTGCTCTGAAGCACCACCTTGGAGACTGGAGGAGATGGGTTCAGGCCCTTCCCACCAGCAAAGATACCAGATTAACCCCAAATACCTTTCAGAGACCTATGTGGCCTGTTCTCTGATGGCTTTTGTAGCTGCTGACCTCTCTTAAACACAGATTCCCTAGTTGCCTTCGTGTTACCTATGGGCACAAATCCATTTGTCAGCCACCTGTGCTGGTTTTGTGTCTTGGCAGCCCACCGTTGGCTGAAGCCCCCATGCTTGCATCTCTGCTACCCAGTTAATTAATTAATTAACAGAAATACAGGGATGTCTCTGTGCACACACAGCTGACCACCACCCTGCAGGAGGGCAGGACTTTTGGGGCAAAATCCACATGCAAACCCAGCTCAGAAGGTGCCAGACAGTGCCAGACAAAACTGCTTGGGCTCCATGTTGCTCCAGCTTCATTATGAAGGTGACACCCATCCCAGCATCCTTCCTACACAGAGCTGCTCTGTTCTTTTCCAGGCACCAGGTCCTGATAGTATAAGAGGGATGAACTTAGTGTGCAAGGACTTGGAAAAGGTTC
Source organism: Grus americana (assembly GCF_028858705.1). Classification (NCBI taxonomy): domain Eukaryota; kingdom Metazoa; phylum Chordata; class Aves; order Gruiformes; family Gruidae; genus Grus; species Grus americana. Next base: position 7,814,593 of record NC_072865.1, read on the forward strand.
TCCTAGGTATGGAGGGATAGCTCAAGACTGACATCTCCATCAAAATCCTGACCATTCCCACTGTGGGGTTCTCCACTCAGCCCTGACCTGCAGCATCACCTCCCATTTCCCTTCTGTCCATCCCCATCTTTCCTGCATCTGTACATCAATCCCACCCTCAGCACTGCCAGCTACTCCTCTCCAGGACCTGGAATATTCTCTGGGTATGTACCCGGTGGTTGTCTTATATTAGATAAGTCTATATCACTATATAGCTTTAGAAAGCAAAGGAACTCACCTTCTTTCAGGACGTGAATCCAGCTCTGCACCAGGCAGAAGTGATCCCATAACCCATCACACTGTACTCAGCCAGCAAGGAGCATTTCTGCAAATGGAGTGTTACGTGAAGCCACAATCTTGCAAAGAGCTAAGTTATCCGGCTGTTCCCAGAACACTTCGGCTAATCTCCCTTTTGCTGGTGCACACTTATCCCCAGGAGGCATCGCTGTCTGGCTGCCAGGTGGTACACCTGGCTTGGGGATGGAGAGAGGCGGGGTGCTGGATATCATCTGCACCGAGCTGGTATCCGAATGAACTCACCTGCCAAACGTGTGCAAGGGGAGAGCTGTCTCTAAAGCTGTGTAGACTAATCCTCACCCCCAGAAGGGATATTGAGAAGTGCAATTAGCCGATGTTTGCACATCCCTTTCTCAGGCACTAATCGTATAGTACGCACACACACACACGCACACACACGTACACAGATATTAAGAGATGCCTTTGATGGCCCAAATTAGCTGTCAAGGTACCTTTTCGTTCCTAAGGATCAATATGGTATAATGTAACAGCCACAAAGAATGTTCATTACTCTGCAGGGCTGGTTTAACATGCTCTCTGGGTCCCTTTGGCAGTAATTCCTCCTCTGTTCGAGCTGGCATCAAAATTAATGGCATGTCGTGTTCTATAAGTCCTGACTTTTTAGATGAAAGGTACATGGTGTTGTTCGCATCAGTATTACAGTGTAATAAATCAATGCTTTCCCATTGGAAGGATTTCAGACAATTTCACAACTTGCTCTCAGGAACTCAGAAGACAACCTGTCTGCCAGGCCATGGGCAGTTAAAAAAAATATTAGTTCCATAAAAACAGAAAAAGGAGGGAAAAAACCCATTTCATGGCAGTATTGTTTCCTGCTTCGTGTAGGACGCTGGAGCTGGGGCAGCAGTGCCAGAGTTTCCTCAGGCCCCATTGCACAAGGTGCTGCACAGCTTAAAGGAGCACATTCCCTGCGCCGAGGAGGTTACAGACAAAGCTGAGGGGGGGAACACGGCCTGATTTCACTTGGCCAAATAGGAGCAGAGACAAAAGTAGATTCTGCCTTCTGATTGCCAGACCCTAGAACAAACTGCTCCCAATTTTCAGAAAAGCAGCAGGGAAGAGGAAGAGGAAGAGGAGTGCAGACTAAGCGTGCCAGGACGGAGCACCCAGCAACCCCCCGAAAGGTGCCCACAGAGTTATCGTCCCAGCTTCTTTGCTAGCTGCTGCCCAGAGTGCAGTTCACTTACTAACGACATCTTTACCGAGTAAAACTTCAATTCCCCTGCTCCCAGGAGCCCATGTGCAAGATGGGAAGAGGCTGAACTTGAAAGGGGAGCTGTTTTGTTGCCTCAGATTAGCTCAAACTGCATGACAAGCTTTCCCCACTTCAAAACCAATGTTGTTAACCTTGAAATCTGCATTATTAATATTTCAACATGAGTCCCATCAGGAGCTGCCAAAAGAGCTCTTCTGGACTCATGACAGCTCATCCTGTTTGATTCTAATCATATATGAATGCATGAGTTAAGAAGACATCATTAAAAGTACATTAAGTTTAATTATGCTAGCAGCCACAGACAGTGGGAGCATCAGCTTAATGCAGAATGCATAATTAGATCAGACCCAATCCATTAGATTCATATTTGTTTAAGAAAATGCTCCTTGTCTATAAGTGTCACTACAAAGTGATCCATATGGTTTGGAGGAATGGCACTGTCTTCTGGGGGCTACTGCCCTCCCGCCCCCTCTTCCCTCCCCCCTGCCCATCACCCCTGTGCACGCTGCTGAGCCCTCGCTCAGCTCATTGCACATTGCGTTTACAACAAAAGCACACACACAAAAATGGAGCAAGATGATCCTCTGCCGTGGCGTTCAAGCCCTGGGGAGGTGCTGCGGTGGTTTAAGCTATTATGGACCCAGATCTGCTTTGCAAGGAGCTGTCTGTAGATGCAGGAGTGCACCCAGTGCCGGGTGGGTGGGTGGTCTCACAACCCAGTTAGACCAGTGCAGCTGTGCTCAGGGATGGAAACTGGTGGTTCCAGCGTGGCTAATGCCTTTTCACAGACTCCAGCCACTGTTGGCTGCAGAGTGGGTTGGGACAACTTTCCAAACAAAACAAAAAAAAGACAAAAATAAACCAAAATAATATAAGTAAAAGTGTTTCAGCTCCTTCCAGGGCCGGTCCAGCTCTCTCCACCAACACCCAGGCACCAGGAGGGCAGTGGCAGGGGCCCGCAGCTGCGGCAGCAGGGAAGGTGGCACGTCCCTTTTCCCAGCGGCACGGCATTACAAACCACCCACTGCATTGCTCTGCAAAGCCACCGCATTCGAGGGAAACCACCATCGCTGGTGAGCTTGAGCTAAGCCCTGAGACAAGCAGCCATGGGCTGCCGCTGCCATCTTCACCCCGCAGCAGGGTCACAGGGATAACTGGTACCAGCAACCCCTCACACTCCCAAGCAGCAACACCGCCATAGGGATAAATCTGGCAATGTCTGAGCCCCCCAGGTAATTGGGCTGCTGTGGCTTAGTGCTTCTCAGCTGGGATACAGGGAATCCTGTAGCCCTGTGCTTGTTCCATGGAGCAATTTCAGCAGCACCTCCCGGCCCAGACCCACGGCAGCGGCCGCTGCCTTGGCAGGGCGTTTCCCAGCTCCTGGGGGCAGTCCCAGAGGTGATGCACCTCACCGGCATGCTGCTACTCCACAGTGCCCATGGGTCCACATGCTCACTGCCATTCTCCTTGCTACGGAGAGGGGTGAATTTACTATGAGCCTTCACCTGCTGCAGGTTAATCACACCCATCACCCCGCAGACTAACTCAGCTCAGCGCTGGACATGGAGCGGTTCTGTACAAAGCTGAGGTCCCAGTCCTGCTCGAGGGTGATTTCAGCTGATGTCCCCTCCAGCCTGGAGACAAAGCGGGCTGCAAAGGGCAAGAGGCCAAGGCCACCACGCGACACATGCCTGGCAGCTGTGAGCAAGCGCAGGAGCAGTTGCTGTTCAGGAGAGAACCCGAGAGCCCCGCACTCGCCGGCACTCATCATGGGCAGGAGACGCTTGCACTCATCATGGGCAGGAGACGCTTACACTTAACAGCTCAACTGAGCCCTCTCACACCTGCCTAAGTGCTGAATATTATTGCTATTAAAACATAATGGCCTCTTGCTGCCTGTCCTCTGTGGAGCTGGGTAAGGGCTATGATTGGAAGGCACAACCCCGCAGGCAGGGCAGCCGGGCAGGATTAAAACTGTTCTGAAGGTAACTTTCACAGCCACAGGCCAGCTCCAAATGGACCACAATTACTGGTTAGACAATAACTGAGATTTCCAGCAAGTTCTGAATAAAGCATCTGCTAACTTAGGTTTGGAGATGCCTTTTTGGTTGATTTTTTTTTTCTTTTTTTTTTCTTTTTTATTTTTTTTTTGAGACAGAAAATCCCTACCAGTCAGCCCATTTTATCCATATTTCATCTTCATCCTTGCCACCTCCATCCCATCTCCTCCCTGCTCATGCAGGCAAGGGTGACGCAGGCAGGTTAGGCTGTGCCATGGGGTCCAGAAGGATATGGGGGTCAGCAGCCTGGGGGGGCCCTTCTGCCCCCCACTTTGCAATGCTGTGAGACATCAGCACCGTCCTGCCCACAGGGTCTCGCAAAGGGGGTTGGCGGACCCCATGGCTTTTTACTTGCCACAAAAGTGGTTTCCATGTTCTGTTTTTCAGGGTTTTTAACTGACAATGGTTATCAGCATTTCTAATTTCAGCCTAATAAACATTGGGAAAGTCCGGCTAAAGGCTGTTGTGATTTTCTTTCCCATTTGTGTGCTGAAGTGTGTCTGTTTGCCAATAGCCATAAGCCAGAATCCTGGTTCAGTTGAGAAGTAGGAAGACACATGGCAAAGACTTGGGACAACTTTCTTCCTCTAAGCAAGCAGTTGATTCATAGTGAATTGTATGTACTCTTTGCTGCTGATGTACTTTTTGGCTAGAGGATATTTGGAGAGATATTTGGATACAATCTAACCTCATAAGGCCTTTTACAGAAAGCATTGATCTTTCTAAATGGGCAGCAATTGATATGTTCAAAGTGAGCATCCTGTGCATAAGTGTTTGCACATGTGTGCATCTGTGTGTCATTTAAAAATAAAGCATCAACCCCCCCAAAAAATCAAAGATGAGCACAAAGAGCAGTTCTTTGGAGAAAGAAATGTCAGGACCTTTATATCCTCACTATCAATTCCTTTTAGTGGGGTAATCCATAGAAAGATGAAAGGGCAACCCCTGGTGCTGTTAATTGTTCTTTCCAAAGGAAAACAACTAAACTATTAGGACTGCAGCTCAAAGGGAAATCGAAGTTAACCCCTCTGTGGCCAGTTTGCCCCAGGCCAACCACTGGCATCCCTGATGGGAGATGGGTTATCTCTGCAACCCTGGCAGCCACAAGCCAAACATTCCCCGGGACTCATAAGCAAGTTTTAGACTCTAACAACCCTCTCTGAGACCCCACCAGACATCTGGCAGAATTCAGCAAGACGTCAAATAGCTCTGTCTATGCTGCAATATATTTTGACAGGATCGTGACACAGCGATATGACTGCAGTGTGATCAGCTCTTAGGTTTCATTTGAAGAAGTGTTTTTGCTCTGGTGTAAGAGAAATCTACCCACCCCTCACAGACCATATGCCATCTTTTTAGTACATGTGCTGATTATCCAAAAAGCACTAAGGGAGCCTGAGCACTGCTCCAGTGACTCCTGGATCCTCTTTTACAGTAATCAGTACAGAAAGGGCTGCAGAGTTCCTTTCTGAAAAAACTGAGGCACAGAAAGATTCCCATGGGATCGGTGCTACACAAGAAGCCCAGGCAGAGGGACAGGTCAGTGTCCAGTCTCCTGGCTCCTAGAGGTCTCCCCTCTTCTGCAGTCAGCAGCTCACCCCACTGAGACCATCCTGACCTTTCCATGGAGCTCAGAGCTCAGTATTTCCAGGAACCCAGGGGCATGCCCACGCTACCCAGGGACATGCCTATGCTGCAAACTCTCATCTTTTTTAAAAGGATTTGGTGATGCCATCAGTTTGTGCCAGGTCAGAGAGGAAGGGAATAGCCTGTGGTTTAATGCAAGAGAAACTCCACTTCAGCCTCCCTCTCTTTCTGTTGTGTTTGTTGAAGAGACCAAAATGTTAATTCAGAAAAATATTCTCAGACTTAAGAGAAGCAAAGCCCAGATGTGTAGCTTTGCAGTAAATGCTCTGAGGCCAGCTTGCTAGGTCCTATAACTAGCTGAGGCTTCACAACAGCAGCACTAGCTCCCTCCACGGGGCACAGGGATGGCTTTCCAGGACAGGGTTTTCATCCCTGGGTTCCCAGTGCTGCCTGATGCCGCACAGATGACCACACGTGTGCTACATGGTGGGGTGTAAAGGTCTGTATCTGGAGGTTGGTGGAGAAAGGGTTAACCCCACCCCCAGCTATTAGCTACAAAGCTGGGCCAGACTGGGAGGAACTGGGAGATTACCAAGAACTATAAAGGTGTGCTGGGAGGGCAAGGAGGGCTTTGCTGGGAGAGCTGGGCTGGGGCAGGAGGCATGGCTGGGGTTTAGGAAGGGATGAGGCAGGTGGTTTGCTGCCCTAATGCAAGGAGGCTTCTGCAGTCAGTCGCTGCCTACATCCTCTCTGGGACCTATGGAGGAGATAGGAGACAAGGCACTTGCTTGCTTTTAATACCACAGGTAGGAGGGGAAACTCTGTCAATGCCTTCCTCCTTCTGGGTTCTGAGCTGATCTCCAAGCAGGCGTGTAGGAAAGAAAGCTTCCTTGTCCTGGGCTGTGGGACTAGTGGTTAATCCCTTTGATAGCAAGAAGTTCTTCAGCTGCTGACAGAGACAGGAGGCTGCTGTGCAGGAATAATGGGAGGGAGATTAAAAGGGGTCAAGAGAGAGCCTGAAAACAGCTGAATAATGTGCCTGGGGCTTCATTGGAGACTGGTGCAAAGGTGGGGAATTACTTTAACATTAAAGGGAATCAGGGCACAGCAAGGGAGACTTTCTGTACACTGAGCAGAAGCAAAACTCAGAAATGTGTGCCTTCAAGTGAGCAAAATCAACTACTTTGCAGGCTAGGAAATACTTTTTGGTAACTATAGTCAGTCAGGTAGTGCTATGTGCTAAGAAGAGCAAATATAGCCTATCTCCAGGCCAGGGAGGAATAACCAAACTCATGCAAGCAGTCTGCAAACAAGAAAAAGCCTTGCGTGCTTTCCCAAAGATAGATCATGACAGACTGTAATTTGTTTTGTTTGTCTGTTTTTCTCCTGAAGATGCTTGTGTTTTTAAGTGAGGGAGGTGTGGTACATTTAATGTAAATGAGCTTCACAAAAACATTTGATTTTGTGGAGGAGCTCATTAGCTAAAATGAAGACTATAAAAGAAAAGTTGTCAAAGTGAGACATCTGAAGAGAAGATAATGAGTTGTACTGCAAAGCATAACTGGGTAGAAGGAAAGGTACATATTCTTCTCTGAAGGATTTATCTTGCAGCTACTGTTAATTCACATAAAGAACTGAAAGACTTCAAATTTGAGGGATAGAAAGATAGGATAAAAGGCAGTGGTTCAACATCATGATTGAGAGGCTGATTGCAAGACTACCTAGTGATGGAAAGAGCAGATGGGGATCTGGGTATGCTTGCTGATCTCCATATGGATGTTTACCACCAGTGGGACAACTTGCTACAGCCATTAAGAAAAGCAAAGAAAAAAAAAGCAAATATATTCAAGGGTCACAGCAAGAGAGCTCCAGTTGGGAGAAACCTTTGGTGATAGCAAAAATGTTTTGCACAATCCTGGCCAGCCACCATCAAGAAAACTGACCTGAAACTGGAATAACTACCAATTCAGTGGTGCAGGAAATCCTTTCCAGCCTCATTTATGTTCCTGCCTACCAGCGGTGTGGTGGTCACTGTCACCTCAACAGCCTCTATTTATGAAATGCCTTCTCTGCAATGTCCCAAAGGTTTGTAATCCTAGTCATGAGGTTACTGGGCCATGGACTTGCTAAGGCCAAGAGGAATCTCCCCTCCTTGGGCTAACTAGCCCCAAATTGTCCCTCCAAAAAGTTTTTTCAACCCGCCTTGGAAATCTGTCCTGAAATTTAAGCAGGCAGGAAAGCAAGATGGAGAAGGGGCCAAGGACACAGCGAGCTGGTAGACAGGAGGAAATGAGAGAGGGGAAGATGATAAAACAGACGCTGACACATAACAAGTACCTTGTAACGAGCTGTGATGGAGCTCATCCCCAACCAGCCGGTTACAAGGCACAGCAAGGCTGCGAGCAGTGCGGAGCGAGCCGGGAGGGAGCGGAAAGCGCCAGGGCGCTCCGTAGGTGTTACTTTTCTGATTTAATAAGCTTCGGCTGCTCCCTGCGAACGTGCCGGCTCCCTTCATTGGTGCCAGCTATGTAAGTGGGGCATCGCTCCGGCCCCCGTTGTCAGCATCTCTTGAAGGTGAGAGAAAATTTGTACGAGCACCAGGTTTGTTGGCTTTGAGAGGCGCTGGGCTGAGAACAGCCTGCCTCGGAAATACTACCGAGCCGACACGTGGGGCTCCTCCTACGCAAGGCAGGGAGGGAAGGCTTAAAAGCATAATTTGTACAGGAATGAAAAAGCAGCGGCTTTGTGCCAGTTGGCTCGGAGGCAGCGAGGTGCAGCAGGGAAAACATGATTTTGTTTGGTGGGTTTGTCATCTCTCCGGTAGAGACTGGCTCGTAATTACTGCTTTTTACCACTGCTAGGTGGATTGCGTGTTAGAGTGGGTTGTTTCCTACAGTGCCTTGATATGTAAATTGTGGAGCAGTAGATTTTTAGCGAGGTGTTTCTGAAGAGCTGTGGGATGACTGCAGCGAGGCCGGGGATGACCCCATAGCGTGAAGTGGTGTCTCCTCGCTGCTCAGATCTGGCTTACCCAGGGTCCAGGTGCTGCGCATCCCAAATGCACCCCTTGCCATGGTCATGAAGCCCTGAGCAGTCCTTTGCCACTGGCAATTAAGGAGAGGAGATGCCCAAAGTGCAAGTTACTTGAAGTATTTGGACACCTGGGTGCTCCTCCATGGCTGAGGTCAGTGTTTGGACAATTTTTGAGGTTTTCCCATTTACACCCATTTTAGGAGAGAAAACATCCCAAGGTTTTTCCCTGATGGTATAAGAATGGGGAGACGTGTCCCCCGGGGTGATGGGAGGGGGCAAGCTCAGCTCATGAGGGACCTGGTAGTGCAGAAGCCGCAGTGGCTCCCTCAGCAGTCAGCAACTGCTGGGCAACAGCAGGACCAAAAGCATTTGGGCCTTAAAAGCCATGGAAGGTCTTTCTTATGATGGGCTATTTCTTTCACTGGCTGATTGCTTTGTCCTCTTCCCCTCTGCTATTTGTCATGTGTAAACATATTTTCAGGAAAAATGAATTCCAAAGGTCCCAGATCCCACTGTGTGTCCATAAAAGGTTGTTCTGGGAAGCTCTGAAAGGGCAGGGGATCCAGATGGCTGGCAAATATTGCACCGATCCTGTTTTCACATGGCAGCAAAAGCCCTCCCAAAGGAGGAAATGAGTGAGGAGAAAGATCTCATCATGCCTGACTACTCGTTTAGAAACCAACTTTGGGTCCCATCAGTGCGAAAGTCCCAGGACACATCTTTTCGCTCTAATTTACAGTTACAGGCATGGAGAGCTTTCTCTTGCAAGATAAAAGTGGGCTAAAAGCAGCTGAGAGAGGAACTTCAGAAAAGATGACAGCAACACGAGCATCTCCTGCTCTCATGGTTCAGCACAGCCCAGCCGTGGTGCCGCGGACGTTGCCTGCTGCCTTGCGTGGCAAGGGCCAAATGATTGGGATAATTGCTCTCCCAGCAATACACTGACTATGTACATTTAGGTTTCAATTAATTTGCTGGCTCTAAATGAACTGCCTCCTATTGCTTTCAGCAATCAAGTCTTGTTAATTGAAAATAGCGTTTATCTTATCTCTAGGAGAAGGCTGGACAAAAGTAGGGCAACAAAATCCAATGTGAAGGTAGCACCAAGTGAAAGGAGGAGGGGAGAAATTAAGTTGAGGGAGGAGAGCAGCCAGGGAAAAAAAATCAGGCTTTTTTCCTTTTTTTTTTTTTTTTCTTCCCTTGATGGCTTCAATGCCTTCAGGGTGTCCTGATTTGGAAGGGGTTTTCCTTTCACTGGGACTTGTGTAGTCTCACTGTCAGTGGGGTTATGTGTGCTTGGGGGGGCACTGGCCCATCCTACAAGGGCTCGTGAACACGGGGTTTAGTCCCACTGCTCCCTCCGATGTCTTGGTGCTGGCAGGGACTGCTGGAGCACAGGATGAGTAGCTCACACCTGTGTAAAACAGAGCACAAGCAGTTGCATTTAATGTATTTCCTTGGGTGCCAGGTGAACCTCGAGTAGTTTTTCACCCCATCTTTGCTTTCACAAGGGGTAGCCATGCTCCTGGAGAAACAGTGGCTGAAGTGTCAAAAGTGTCTTGAAAATAAAACAACCCTGAAAGCCCACCTCCTGCTCCATTTCCCAAGGAAAGCCCTTTAAAAAGATTGCTGGCCATGCTGTACTGTTTGAAGAATGATCCCAGTTTCTCACCTTTACGTTGCAAAGTAAGTCCTTAAGACACAAGATCTAGCACAGGTTTGAGTTTCGTTTTTTCTCTTTCTTGGTCTGATTACTTAAAACCCGTCTGTGAGTTTCCCACCAATTGAACCTAATGTTATCTCGTACACACAGTCATCATCTCATTAAAGGGAAATAAGAGAAACTGACTTTAATAAATTTTAACACCCTCTGTGAAAAATCTGGCGATTAAAGCTTCCTGCCCCTGAACCTTTGAAAGCGACACATGGCAAATCCTCCTCAGTCTTTAATAAGTGCGGCTCATCAAAGGATGGTGGCATGTGGGGGTAGGAGAGGCAGCAGGGGAAGGAAAGAAATACGAGCATCAAGACTGAAAGAGACTGAAAGACAAAAGTATTTACCCTCCAAGTATGTTTCTGTGATGATTTTTGTTGTTGTTGCTGATCTCAACAGGCAAAGTGCTCTGGAGAACAGCAAGCAGGTGGATATCAAGCAAGGCCATGGACCTGGTTGGCTGCTCCTCTGTAGATTTTCTGGGAAAGTATCCTAGAGATAAATTTATCATCAGAATGAATTCATCCTCCTCACCACCCATTGATAACAACCACTTGAGGGACAATCACTCCAAGTAATGTCTTTCTGGAGAAAGAGTTTGGGTTTTTTTATATATGGGGAGAAACAGGTGTATTTTATCACTGCTGAAGCTTGGCCAGTGGGAAGGAGATCTATTAACCAGGGAACCTCTCAAGATATCTTGGTCCTCCAAGCTCCTTCTGAAACCCTGAGCAGGTTTTCTGAGCTCTTATAACCTGATATTCCTGGTCAGTTGTACAACAGAGATGATGAACTTCATTCCCATAACCTTATGGCTCATCTCAAAAGTATGTAAAGTAGCACGAACCTCTTGCAAGAAAGGCACAAAGTATCTCTTGTTTTTATGACTTAGACTCTGATATCTTGTAATCTGGGGCTAAAATCTTTCTTTTTTTCTTTTCATTCCACTCTTTTATTATCTGGTCCTTCCAGGATGGCAAGAGATGGTGAATGAAGGAGATCTGAGAAAAGGAATCACTGATTTTTGTGCACAGGCAGGTGAAACACAAGCAGTGAGGAATTGATGATGGACTGGAACTCATTAGCATGAAAATCCTGAGGTGCCTCATAAGGTTTCTCCTCTGAGTCTGCTGAAGTGATACCACCACCATTCCTTTTCCAAGAAAGGAATAGCCAACCAGGGACCATTGGTTTGATTGGATTGCAGTGAAGCTTCACGTCAGGTCTGAAACACAATCTGTGGAGCCAACAAAAGTTTGCTACAATACCAAGACAGGAGATTGTGTGATGCAGCTCGGCTTTTGCCTGGCATGAGAGTCAGGTGAGGTGAGCTGCAAGCTGAAAATGGACAGTGTAGCAGGTGGAAGGACATGAAGAACTTGCTCTGGGCAGGCTGAGGAACCCAAAATGATGCAGAGCAATTGGGAAAAAAAGAGAGCTTAAAGCAGGTACTGGGCAGGTAACTGGGACAGCATTGCTTTTTCCCCTCCAGAGGGAAGGAAAGCTGGTCAGCCTCCATGGACAATGGTTGGTAGCCATGGGAACAGGCATTACTGCCTCTGTTTGCCTCCATGGAGCACAGAAATGCTACAGGAAGACTTCTGTATTGAGAGCTGTTGATCCAGCCTCCTTAGAGTAGCCAGACTTCTCCTCCTCCTCTCTTTATATAGTTCCTGCGACCATTTCTTCCATCCCTGTCTGTTCTGTTACCTGTTTTCCTGCCTGGAGACCTGATCTCACTGGGGTAGGCTGTGCTTCTATGTCAAAAGAAGAAGTCTCCTGGCTGGTCCCTGGTGCGATGGGCACACGACCAGCTGGCAGCTCACCCTGTCTCCCCGTGGTGTTTCCTGCCAGATGTCTAGTTCTCTCCTTGCCACCTAGTGTCCGCTTGTGTTTCGGATTCTGGTTGATCCCTAAGATTCAAGCAATATTTGTGCCTCTTAGTCTTTAGGGAAGATATTCCTTTTATTCAGTTGGCCTTTGTCGATGCTGAGGTCAAAGAGGACAGACCATTTTTGCTGACACCAGCCCTGCTCCGTGTACTTGCAGAAGCAAAGCGCTCTGTGTGTGTGTTTGTGAAGGCGGGGGAGAGGGCATGTTTCTCCAGCGGGATCTTTGAGTTCTTACAAAAAACAGAGGAGAACACAGCTGCTGTGCAGCCCAGACTCACCCAAACCTTGTGCAAACCAGTCAGATGCCATGTCCCAACCACCAGCAAAGCCCAGGAGTGGTGTCCACACAGGGCAGCACAATGCACTCTCCCCTCTCCATCTAACCCCAGCCCCTTGTACCCCATTTGTGACCCCCATTCCCAGCACTCCCCAGAGAACGCTGCCTTGCAGCAGCAGCTCACCCAAGGAGGACCAAGCCAGGAGGGTCCCTGCCTGCTTGGTGGCTGTCGCTGGTTGGTCTGGGCCCTTTCTATGCCAAAAAAGACCATTTCAGGGAGAGCTTTTGTTCCGGCTTTGTGATTTCAGCAGTTACTCATCAGTCCTCGTTAGCAGGCATGAGGGGATGCTCAGCACTGGTTGCACCGTGTCCTGTGCTGTCATTGCCTTTGGCTTCAGACCCAGAGCGGTCCAAGCACCTCAGGTCTCCTGTCCTCCAGCACTCTCTCAGCACGAGCCTTTCCTTATCAGTGAAAAATACTCTGTGGACCTTTCATCACAGCGACAGGCCCTACTCCAGCCCCCAGGACTCCAGTTCTTCTGTGACTACAGCAGTGTTTAATTTCCAAGGCAATTTAGTTTTGGGCAAAAAGCAATCTCAGCACCCCTGGCCGCTGCCCGCTGCCGCCTGCCCGCAGCATCCCACATCAGAGCAGCCGTTCTGCTAATCAGCTGCTGGGGGGGAAACGCGGCTGGGAGCCCGGGGCAGGCACATGGGCCAGGGACTGCGGGAAGTCGAGGTGTTTGATGTTTGCCTTATTTATTTATTTAGCAGCCACTGTCTCTGTGAGAGTCCCGTTCTGCAGAGGAGTGATAAGCTGCTCTCGGCTCCTGCTTGCCCACCCCTGCTGGCTCCATTTTCTGCCAGGCGCCATCTCGTTAGCATGCACCAAAAAGTCCCTGCTTACATCCCCGCCAGGCTGCCCCCTCTGCCCTGCCTCCGAAACACTGTTGACGTGCCGTGCCGTGTAAACAGCCCACTGAGCTGCCAGGCGCAGCAGAGCCTGAATGTGTAAGGGAGAGAGACAAGGGATGGCTTCAGAGATGCTCCAGAATTAAATCCCCACTGCCCTTCTCACAGCTGGGCTGGGTATGGTATAGAAAGCAATTTAAAGATGTATAATTAAGTCAACTTGCTTGCACAGCACTGATTTGCAGCTAAAGGTCAATGCAATGTGTCTGGAGCTGTACCAGGGGTGAGCGAGGGCTAAGCTCAACAGGCCCCATGCTTGGACCCCCTTCCCTCATGTCACTGGTGGGAGCACATCCCTTGGCGTGGGCTCTGCACGGGAGCTTGCACCTCTCTGTGTCTGTGCAGCTCATCCCCAGGTGTGCCCAGCTTCTGCCCTGCCACATTCTCCTGCCCACTGCTGCTCGCAGCACCCCTGGTCCCCCCACTGCTCCAGTCCACACTAAAACCTCATTGCTCTGCCAGGGTTTGGGCAGCAGCGGCGGCATGCTCCAGTCAGGGCAGAGCTCTGCCAGGCGATGCTCCTGCATCCCGCATGTCTCCATGCCCTCATGAGCACCCGGGAAGGAAAGACACAGTCAGGGAAAAAGGGTACTAAGCAGGGCAGGAGGATGCTATTGCCCAGGCAACAGTTTTATTTGCCTCCCCAAACACAGGCGAGGCAAGTTACAGCAGAGCCTGTCCCATGGGCCAGGCCAGCACCGAGGAGGCATTTGTTAACATGCATGGGCTAGTCACCTGTGAGCGCAGGGACGCTGGAGCTACAGAAACATCACTCTGGTCGCTGAATTAACAACTACCCTCTCGTGTAATTGGGAGCTCATGGCTGCATGCACAAGCCCTGAGCTGGCAGCAGCTGGGCTTCCATCCTGGCTTGGCCACAGATCTGCTGGTCAACCCTGGGCAAATGGCCGCGCTTTCGCAGGGCTGAGGAGCAGCGTGCTGGAAAGGGCTGGAGAGGGCACGGCTCCTCCTCAGAGAGCTATAATTAATATTTAGAAGCTACTGGCTGCTCTGGCAATCCCAAGCTATCCACATTGTGCCTGTGCCATTCTCATCTCTTTCCTCCTGCTTTGTGGAGGGTATTTATTATTATCTTTATCAATTACATACTGCAGTGCACTTAAAATAGGGAGGAGGGGGAAGGAATGGCCAGTGCTTTCCCACCGTGGAGAAGTAAAATGTTGCATTTTGTACTTGTCAAAAGTAAAAAAATCTTTCATTTCACAAAGTGTGAGATGCATTACTAATTGCACAATTATTTTGTTCTGTGGCGCTCGCAAAACAGAACTTGGAGTGCTTTCAGCAAATTCTGGTGTTGAGGAAATAATGACTTGTTTTTTTAAAAAAAGTACTAAATTAAGTGCTCTTCCTTTATGAGAATTATTTCTTGGGTTTCTAGGATATTTCTTCCCTAACCCTTCTTAAGATAAAAAGTAGCAAAGCTCTGCTGCATTAGTAATACTCTGGAGTCAGTGCTGACCCTGAAAAAAGGAAGGGGATGAGCAGGGAGTGCTCCCTGCCCACTTCCCACCACCCCCTCCAGCATTTGAGCCCCTTTCTGGCAGGGAGCTGGGCTGCAGCAGGTCGCTTGCTTCCCCTTGAAGGACGGTCCCATGATGGCCAGATAACACCTTACAAACAAAATTCATCCTGTGCCCTACAGAGGTGCCAATAAACATCATGAACGCATATAGCTGGAGCAGCTCCTGCTCCAGGAGGGCAGAGTGGGGTGATACAGGTGCTCCAGCAGACCAGTACGAAGCTTGAGCAGTGGAAAGGAGAAGGGCAATGTGTGTTTGCACTCAACGAGAGGGACAGTGGCAGAGCTGGAATACGGTAGATGAGTTCCTTTCACAAGATGTGCACAGACTGCAGCATACAAATACTCCTAGGGAGGTGGATTTTGCAGGTCTTTAAATTTGGACGTCCCAACAGTTCTCCTGGGGAGAGAGGTGTGACAGCCCCACTTCTGCAGTGCTGAGCTGCAATGTGTCCTTCCATGGCTGCTGTGTGCAAGCCCACCCTGCGCCCTTCTACCATCACATCTCAGCCAGCCAAACTCAATTTAACACAACTATAAAAACTAATGACATTGAAAATAGCTCTGTGGACTTTTTTCTATGTGCTTCTCCCTTGCCACTCTCCCACCAGTAACACCACACATATTAATCCAATCATTGGGCCAGCCTCCGGTCTCTCTTCCAGCTCTGCCCTAGGCTGAGGGTGTGCCTGGCAGCACGCGAGAGCAGCACGGACGAGCGAGAGCAATCTTGCTCAGCTTAGCAGGTAATGCAGATGTTTGGAAAACTAACCTCTTCAAGACCAGAAGAAAAATAAGTCTGTTTCTGTGAGATTGATCTGCTGGCACCAACAGAGCGATCAGCTGGACTTCTAGGAGAGCAGCAACAAACAGCAAATTAGAAGGTGTCAGCCCGCTGAGATTTCAGACAAATTAGAAAACGAAACGGCGATATCGCTACGCTGTGCCTTTCAGCAGCTGCTGGCTAGGCTAAGCCAGCTCCTTGCTTTCCTGCAAGCCAGCCCATGACTCTGCTGCGATGGCCACATGCTAAGGCGAGGGAGCCGGTGGCCGGGTGGGAGCTGCACCCCGTGGGGATGCTGCACCCACTGCCTGCAGTGCTGGGCTGGCAGCAGCCACCGGGCATCTTCGAGCCAAGCTGTTCCTCCTGCCAGTCAAAACTTTGACTTCCTGTCAATTAACTACATTCTTAAAGCAAGGTTGAAGCTCTTTCTGTTTATCTTAGAAGGCTTTGAAATACAGCTACCCAAAAGCCAAAATGCCAGCACCCCATGTACAGGCTCTGCAAGGCGCTTTGGCCGGTGTGAGCACGCGCAGTGAATCACTCTTCCACCACAGCCTGCTTTGAAAATGAAATTTCTGCATCCACTTAAGCAGCATCCCTGAGCAGCCTCCCTGATAACTTGTGCAACCCAAAGATAGATCTGGATTTTCCTTAATGTCCCCCCCCGCCCAATTCCACGAATTGTGATGTTTCTAAATCTCTCTCTTCTCCTGACAGCAAGATATTCCTCGCTGTGCAACTGAAGAAGAAATTGAGTCGTGTCCAGAAACAACCATTCCCATGGGAGGTCAGTGGGTCAAACAACTTGAGTTGCCTTCACAGACTGTGATGGTCTGATGACAGATGTTTCTACCGATGCACAATATTTCAGTAACTGTTGTTTAGCTGCACTAAGGAGGATCCGAGCACCCCATGAAAACTCTGTCTTTATCCCCAAATACAGACCTAACATATACTTTAAACTCTGATCCCAAGGGAATGATGCTCCCGATGCTTTTGTCCACCAAAACTGATATTGTTCCGAATGAGATGGACAATTAAACATCTCTGCTGATCCTGAAAGCCTTCAGCATATAAAAATCCCAGATTACGACAGCACAGAAGCTCATCACTGAGGTGTGCACGTTGACAGCCAAATTCTGTTCAGGTAAAAGCCCTTACATGTGTGGTTTTGTCTTTTTCTGAAGTCACGGAATTTTTATGAAATTTTTGTCCTTGGTTCTAAGGAGACAAAACTTCACCTGACATTTTTTAATTTAGATTAATAAAGTCTGCTTTCACTCCTTCTCCCGTTCCCCTTGAATAAAGGCAAACACTTGCCATTTTCTCCTGCCACTTTTACCGTAGAAATTAATGCTCCTTTTTGGCTGAAATGTCTGGAATGAGTTAAACTGCCCCCGAGAAATGCTTGCAATAGCTGGATGTGCAAGACAGGCAGAATGAAGAGTCTGCAAACAAAGTGGGGGAGGGAGAGCGCTTTCAAGTGTTTTATAATTACTAACTTTTTTTAATCCTGTTTACATTTAACTTTGCACATTAAATTCATAACCGTGGTGTGCAACCAGGTGCAGTAGCAATACACAAAATCTTATTAAGAGGAGCAAATGAAGAAGATGGGAGGATTTGGGATGGGAAAGGAGGGGCGTTGTGTTGGAATTAGCACCTGCTGATTTTCATCCTTTCTAACAATAAATTGCTTGTCAAGAAACTCGATGGGGACCAACTACCGTCAGTTAACTACGCACTTGAGAAAAATAATTGGAATGCAAACCGCAATGGCTCACAGCAATCTCCAAAACGTCCTGGCTCCTTGGGTTTCCATCCAGTTGGCTCTGCCTTGCTGCAGCTTGGCATCACTCAAGGTCCTTTCCACTCCTCTCTTTCACTCACTGATGTTAATTGCTGTGGGTTTTTTTTTTACAAACCCTTGTTCAAACTTAAATACAAAAGAGTCTTGAGCAGTCTGGCTGGATTGAACTGTTGTGTCTGCATCTTTTCAGTGCTGCCAGTGATGCTCGAAATAAGAGAGTTAGATTTTAACCAGGTTTGCTGTTAGAATGGAAACAAGGATCAACTGATTACTGGTCTCACTTAGGGAAGTCTCTCAGCTGACACTGGTGCTTAAGTGTTATCGGCCACTTCATATTAATAGCTGTAGAATTGAAAGTTAAGTGTCATCGTCCTTCTCATACAGAGGCAGGAGTCCCAGACCCAGTGAGAAGTAACTTGTTAAGATTGCTCAGAAAAATAAGTGCCAAACCAGAAATTTAATCTCTACCTGGGGATTATTTAAAATTCTCATTGCTGCCACAGAAACAGGAGAAGAACCTGTACAGAGAAAAAAAATGGAGATGTAAGCATATTTCCGGATTTATATTTCTATTACTTTTCTATGGTCACTGGGTACACCTGCTCCCACGGGCTGGGCTACATCCTGCACCCTCCTTTCAACAGGGAGTCACGAGAGCCCTCCTTGGATCCCAACTCATCTTTGCAAAGGGAGGTAAGGGGCCAAATCAAGACCTGAACCTGGGGATGAATCTGGGTTGAAAAATCCTATCAGGGATCCAGTGAAACCCCCAGCCTCAGGCAGCTGGAGGCAGCAGCTCTTGAGCAGATGAGTTTTATTCAGTTGATTGAAGGATCCTGAAATCTCAGTGGCAAGCTCTGCTGAGCATCCCTGGGATGACCTGAATGCATCACCCCATTCCCAGCAAAACTCTGGAGACTCTCAGAATGGGCAAAGGCACTGAAGTAGGAACGCACCGCAGCGGGACCCCGCGCCCCTGCAAACCCAGGGCTGAGACAACCCAGGCTCCCCACGAGCACCTGGGAAATCTAAGCCCAGTCTAGCACAAGCCCAGAAGCACGGCCTGCCTGAGCCTGCTCAGCAGCAGGATCTTTTCCATCACATAAGAAAACATCTCCTGCAGAAAAGAGAGGAATGAGAGCTTATCTCTGAGATATGTCATCTCTCTGTGCTGCCTTCAGCTCAGTGTTATCGTGGAGCTGCCGGGGGACTCTGACCTTTGTGGGAAATGTTAAATCGTTGCGGCTTTCATATTGTTTAACATTCCTCATTGATTAGTTTCCATCTCCTTGAAGGCAAGAGAATTTGACTGAGAGCCAGAGCTCAGCAGTCCCCAGTGCTGTGGGTGGTATTGAGCTTTTGAGAGAGAGAAAGCTGACAAAATAAAATGCAGCAAATTACTTTCAAAAATAAAGACAAGAAAATGAATAACTTTCAGAACGGATGTTTTTCCTCACCTGGACTAAAATCCCACTACCATTTCCATAAAGCTTTAACTACCAGAGACAGACAAACACTGACAGCTTATTTCGGCTCCAAACCACGGATTTCATTTGTTGCAGCTACAAAAATGTTAGGTGGGCATGGTTTTATTATTTTTTGCCAATGATTGGTTGTATTTGCTGTGCCCACCCAAGAGCAGGCTTGTGGGTGCACCACCCGTACGTCCTCGCCAATGATCCGGGATGCTGGCGGCACGATGCCGTGTGCTGGCTCCCCGCCTCACCACCCTCTCATGGACAGTGCTTCCACGTCCAGCCTGGAGCAAGCAGGAGGAGGAAGAGCTGCCTGCTCAGCCAGCACAAGCAGAGCTGCTGCCAGGGAAAAGGCCGGCAGAAGCAGGGCTCAGAGCTTACGGGAGACAGTTTTTTTACTGAGTGGGGACCAGCGTGGCTCCCATGAGGATGTCCTGCTTCTCCGGACCCAGAGCATCCATCCTTACATAAATCCACCCTGTGTCAGACGTGCTGAATGAAGGAGCGCTGCTGAGTGAGGAGGGAACCTGTTGTTACAGCTTGTTTAATTGCCTCGAAGCTCATTTTAAGGAACCATAAGCAGTAATCTCCCTCCTAACAGAATAGCCAAGAATAGCCATGTCTGGGCAGCTCTTGCTACTCTCATCTTGGCCCCGGCCTCCCTCTCCCAAATCTTTTTCCACAAAGCCCTGACTTGCCTCTTTCCACTGAGTCATGCACGGCACAGATCCCTCGACTCCCAGGATGTTTCCTCAGTCTCATTATATTTTTAAAGCCTGGGTTGGTTCTTTTCCTCCCCGTTTCCAGCCAAGTATATGTTGCGATCTGGTTTATGAAGTCAGGGGTTGCATCTCCTGCCAGGTATCCCAGAAACAGCCTCCAAAGGGGAGCTGCTGCTCAGCACATCCCGTGCCATGTTGGCCATGGCACAGCTTTTGGCATCAGCAGAGGAGCCCCATCGCAGCAGCCGGTGCAGGGGAACACACCGGTCTCTTCTGCCCAGTCATTTCCTACCTGGTCCCAAGATTTCAAGGTCTCCAGCATTTTCACATGGTCGTTACATCTCCTCAAACGGCCTCCCTCCTGCTCTCCCCACCCATCCACTCCTCCGCTGCAGTGGTCATTAACGGGGAGTTACTGCCCACAAGGCTGCAAAATCACTGCCCTCGCTTCTGCCAACAAGTATCAGAGACATGGAGGAAAAAAAAAAAGAAAACCAAGAGGAAAATATAAAGCCAAAGAGTTTTTTGGGGTTTGGGAGTTTTTTTGCTTTTGTTGTTTTAAGGGTTTTGTGCTATCCCATGCCAGCTTAGGCGAGGTCAATATAATAATACCAGTAGATAATGGAGAAATACAGAGTATCAGGAAATAGCTTCAAATTAATTGCAGCTTTATTTATTTATTTTTAAGTACAGCAGTGCACCTCCTAGCTCCCTTATCTTTTTGGGTGCACCTGGAACTGTGAAAGCTTTAAACTTGCAAATCCAAAGCTTAAACAGGGTAAATAGTTTTGCTTCAAACATTCCAGAATGGTAAAAAAAAAAAAAAAAAAAAAAAAAGGGAGAAAAATCATGCTCTATATTTGGCCTTCGGATTTGTTGCGTGTGCAGAAGAGGAGGGTTTGGGGAGGCTTATGGATTTGTACAGGAGCTGAAAAGCTTGTGCCTGCTTAGCAGCCTCCATTGCAATGCATGCAGAAAGGAGAGAGCTGCTCTTCTTGTGTGCCAGCCTGAGCCCCAGCACTGCCCGTCCATCCATGCTGAAGGGTCCTGCTGCAACATGGGCACTGGGGATGGATTTCCCCCAACTCTACTCAATGCCTTCAAAAATTGCTTTTTAAGCATCTCTTTTCCCCTCTTAGAATAAAACTTGCCTTCCTCCCACTGCAGTTATTTGCGGAAGCTTTATAAAGTGTCCAAGAAGGAGAATCATTTTACCCCTTCACTCCTGGGCCCTTCAAAATTTAATCATCTTCCTAGAAAAACAATAGTGATGTCAGTGTGTCTGAGTGATGTCAGGAGTGTTCATGGAGACAGCCCGGTAACTAATCCCTGAAGGATCCCCACGGGTCTCTGCTCCAAAGGAGCCTGCGATCGGCTGAGCGGTGAGCTGTGCCCCGCCAGCGGCGCTGGGGATGACTGTCAGCGGGGGATGCTCCGCCAGCGCAGATTTTCATCCTGATGCTAAAGAGCTCTGACAGCACATGCCAGCTGAAGCCGGGTGTTTGCATCCGCCTAAGGACATCGCCTGCATCCCTTGCTGCGGAAATACACGCCAGCCGCACCGGCCACGGCATTTCTGCGCTGCAGAATGTGCAGCCAGGGGCACTAGTGAAGGGGCTGGGACCTTGAGGCGAAGCCTGGCCAGAGGGATGAGGACAGCTTAAGCCATTTCCCAGAGGCAGACACAAAGGGGGACCGGCCAAATCCCGTCTTTCTGACATAAATACGTTTTCCAACCCATTGGGAGCACGACAGAGTAGGTCTGTCGGCAGCGGGGCATTTCCCACTGCTTGGGGCTGTCCACCGTGCGCTGTTATAACCCCTCCGTCTGAGCTGGGACCTAGGAACCAAGAATGGGGTTTTGCCAGCATTTGGGGTACATCAGGCCTGACTCCTTGAGGTTTAATTTTTGGCCAGGAATTTGCAAGGGCTGTAAAGAGGTTTTGCACTACACAGTCCATTTTTTAGCTATTTGCAGCAAAACAGGGCACTGCATATAAGAAAAAGAAGAGCCGCAGCAGCAATTCACTGACCCATAAATAAAATTTGATAAGGAGATGCCTCCATTCAGTCCTGGCTACATTCTCAGTTTACACCACACTCCCCAAGGTACATGGTGGTCAGTCATGAAGAGTGAGCAGATCTTCCCAGAGGACAGAGCTCAGGTGGACCTGAGTTTGATGTAAGAAACCCTAATGTAGGGGGTTTAAGGTTAAACCCCCTTTTTTTAAGGTGTCTTTTGGAGTTCAAGAGCAGGTTAATCTGCCACTGGAGTCAGATTCATTTCCCAGCTTTTCTTCGAGAAGAAAAGGCAAGGGTCCATGTGCTTTCTGCAAGCTCAAAAAACAAGGAGCCGGAGAGAACTTCCAGTCTATTCATATTAATTACATTTTTTTTACAGTTTTGGCTTTTACAACACTCCTCAGTTTGAGCTCCTCATTTTTCAGTGTTTGGGGCTAGCTGGCAGGTTTTCAGTTTCCATCAGTGGAGTAAAGCGGATGGTTACCCCCAGGTACCTGAGAGCACCCAGAAGAGCCAGGGGAGGTCTGGAGGAGGGAGCAGGACGGTGCTGTCCTTGCAGCAGAGAGAATGAAGAGGGACAGCCACACCACGACGCAGCCCTACCTGCTGCTTTTCAGTAATCACCCAATTTAGCTGGGTTTTTTTTTTTTTTCCCCTCTCTCTCTTTTTTCACTATTAAGATTTATGGGGAGGAAGGTACCCAGCTGCATCTGAGCGCAATAAACCTCTTGCGGCTGGTAAAAACTGAAGAGCTATTCTTCCAGCTTGTTAGCAGTCAGAAAGATGGAAGGAAGTGGGAAGAATCCAGAGGGTGAGGTTTTCTAATGCCTCACTCGTCACTGCCGAACTCAGCGCTATTTATGGTGCAATTATCACCGCAGACAGACTCCTTTATCATCCAGCCAATATTCTGGGTAGAAATCCTATTGCAGCCCAGCCACTCCATATATCATCCGGGTGCCGGCAACGGCCAGGTGAAGAGGTGCACTTGCGGAGAACACATCTGCCAGACGCTGCTTGTCCCTGGCGTCCCTGCCCACCCCGTATTTACGACCAGGGAGGAGGCTGCCGTCCCTCTGCCCTCCCAGCAGTGCCCAGCACAGCGGGAGGAGGCGAGGATGGTGTGGGGCTGTTCTGCATAGCCATGCCAATGGGAGCTTTCCACAGGAATCTGCTCCCGTTGGGGCACAAGGGATGGTTTTTCACTAGTTACACAGAGCCAGCAACAAATTTGCTGAACTGAGGATGGCTCGGGGCAGCAGGGGAGGGAGAGGGATCTGCAGAGGAGTGACAGGAGGTGAGTTTTGAACCCTCTGTGGTTTGGTAAATGAGCCACAAAGCAGGAGAGGGGGGAATCAAGCACCTTATGCCGTGGCTGTGTCTCTGAACAGCAGGTTCCCTGGGTCTCTGCGTATCCCCGCAGCTCTGATCCACCCTTCTCACCTCCTGCCTGGACCCATCACCTGAGCCAGGGCTGCAAGAATCATCCTTGAGGAGTCACCTTGGGTGAGCAGCGCAGCCCTCTCCTCTAGATATTTTTATTCTTTTTTCTCTTTCCAAAAATTCCTTTTTCTCTAGGGAGGAAACTGCACTTTTCTCCTTACTTTGTGCTGAAAACCCTCCCGAAGTTTGGCTGTGCTTCTCCATGAGGCAAAAGGCTCTTGGAGCAAACTCCCATGCAGCCCTCTCCTCTGGCTGGTTTGGGACAAGAAAAGAGCAGATTGGGTCATGCACAGTACCACTGAAGCCAGGTTTCCTCTTGAATACTCATCTGGAAAAAGACTGTGGTGTAGATTCTCTGATGTCTAATAAGGGTTGAGCATCCCCTTCCCCTCCCCACTGGCAGATGCATTTCTCTTCTCTAGTTCATTGCCCATTTTCACAGACCTTGTCAGGACCTCGATATATCTGGAAGCCTCTTCCCCTCTGTCAAATGTGGGTGGTACTGGGCAGCTGTTAGTGGGAACCAGCAAGAACGCACCCAAGGCTGCTGAGTCCCGTAGTCTAATTTTCCTGGAGAATTGGACTAAACTCCCACCCACGTCGCTGTTTCCACTGCCAGGGCAGGGCTGAGATGTGCCCTGGTCTCCACTCCATCATCTCCCCTTTCTCCTTCATTGCACAGAGCCGGGCTGCATTTATAAGGGATGAGCCTTAATACTTGCAAAGAGTGAAATTCTTGAGGCAGAGGAGCTAAAATAACCATTGTTCGTGCTGCCGGTTTACCGTCTAATTGTCGCTGACTCCTGCCTTTTCACGTTCCTCGTGCTTGAAAAAGGAAGAACAGATCTAGGCAATGTAATTTAATACCCCAAACATACTGGCTTGATTGCAATCCCCATAAGCCAGCCACACAAAACTCTAAACAAATTCGATTAATTTGTTTCAATTTGCACAAGTCCCCCTCTCAGACTGTAATTAATGGAGAGAAACAATTAAGGTAAACACAGCACAGCTGAGAGAGCTGTCCTTGCTAAAAGTCACATTTTATTTTAACAATGCTGCATTTATGTAAGGTCCACGCTTTTAACAACTTTCCCTTTTTCCTCGATGTTTAATCAGTCCTGTAAATATTTTGCCTGGGCTGAAACGGTTTTGTGAAATCAGAAATCAACAGGGAGGGCACGGGGCAGGCAGAGAGCGAATCGCTGACGGTCGGTCAGGGGACACGGGCTGTGGGCAGAGACTCAGGCAAGGGGCCAGTATATATATACATATATATATATATATGGCCCTATATAACCTCCCTCTCTCCACACACTGGGACCCTCCAACAGAGTATTGGTGCTGGTTTGCTTTGCTGAGGTTTGCTTTGGTCGGGGGGTGGTGCCCTACGCCGAGGGAGACCTCATCAAGCAGTGCCCGTCGCTCCCACTCGCTGCAGCCAACGTCTCCCCATCCCCGGCTGCCAGCTCCGACTCTTACAGTCCCACACATCTGGACTGAAGCTAATTGGTGTTCATTAAGACTTTGATAGCCCCCAAGAAAGCTGTTAGCATCAGCGATGGCTCTCTGCATTACTGTACCCTCCAGGGACACGGTCCCACCTGGACCCTGCCGTGGCAGGGGCTGGACAGAGTGGTGCTGGGGGTAATCCTGCACCTCCCACCCCATACTCAGCCTCAGGCATGTTGCTGTCATGGGACTGGGGACAGTCACACACTGAGGGGGTTAATTCCTCCTCCAGGTACTCCCTGGGGGACTGAAGGGTGGCCCTGAATCTGGCAGTGTGGGAGGGCTGGGAGGCAGCCCCAGGCAGCTGCCCCAAATCCAGGGCTCCCCAGCTGCAGGGTGGCAGCATTGCTGATGCAATGGACCCAAATGGGTTTTATAAAGCCTGTAGGAAAAGCCTGTTCCAGTAAATCTGGTTACTAACAGTGTAAATGACCCATGGTCACACTGAGGCAGCTCCATCTGATGTATCTTCCAAGGTCTCCTGCTCCTGCTTGGATCAGGGCTTGGCTTTGCATGGCTCTCATGTGCCTCACAGCCAGGGACATGCCAGCGAGGTACCTCCAAAATGCCACCGAACGGGAGGCAAAGGCATTTGTCCAGCTGCCACTTGATCTCTGCTCCAGGTCGCCTTCAGCACATGTCTGCAATCACCCTGCTCTGCTCCGTACAGCACAGACTGATTTCACGCCATGCACAGCCTGGCCAGGGGAAACAATGGGGCTGTTTCTTCTGGAGGACAGGCAGGTCCCGCTCCAACTACTCCAGCAGTGGCTTTGAGTTGCTTTTTTCATCACTTCTTGTCATTTTCCAGCTTTGAATACATCCCGTGGGTGAGTTTTCTTGAAAGAGACAGCACATCTGTCTTCATTACTTTCCTTTATTTTTTTGAAAAAGCAGGAACAATATGATCCATCTTTCATTGCACCAACTGGTATTACTAAAGGATGGAAAAAATTAGGTGCTGGTTTTCTCCCTTTTCTTCCCACCTTCATTAACCTTAACACATACTGTGCTGCTCTTCCAGCACAAGCATGGCCTTGCTAGAGAAGAAGATCTTAGCTCGAACAATCTCGTGTTTATTTTCCGCTATCTCAAGTACCAGCTGGTCTAATTAGTTTGGAAATGCACCATTTGTTAAAGAAAGACAAGGCGCAGCCTGACACCTGCTGTAATAATTACTTGCCTTTTTAGCTAATTGCTTGCCCACACTATTAGGTGAGGGAAGTTGTCACCGATGTCTTGAGTTGAAGGTGCCAAACGGGAAGGGAGAAAATGGTGCTGTTGGAGAGGAGGCCGCGGGAGTTGGAGGATGCATTTTGGGATGGTGGTAGCAGGGCCGGTCCCTGCCCAGGGATGCAAAACCCGGGCGCAGGATACATCCCAGCATCCACAGAGGCTGGTGCTGGATGCGGTGGGAAGAGGGACCCATTTGGAGAGTGGTTGCCTGACTACCAGGAACCTTGTTGGGTGACCCTGGGCAACACGCTGCCTCTTCTCACCCCCGGTTCCTGCCTGTAAAATCTGGAGCAGGATGCAGATGTCCGTCTGAAAGGCTCCAATGATGAGTGTTATATAAAGGCCAGGATCATTACTAGGTATTGTTGGGATGTGCAGGGGAGGAGCACATGCGGAGATGGAAAAATACAGGGAGGAAACAAATCCGAGCAGCAGAAAGCAAAGCGTGGTGGCACAGGCGGGATGGAGCTCCTGTGCTGCGGGGTCGGGCGGCTCGTCTGCCCTCGGACCCCAGGTGCCTCTGAGGAGCCCATGCAGAGATGGACTCATCTCTCCACGGCTTTGGCTGCTGATTTGGGGGTGAAGCTGCTGTGGATGCTACCACTGAGCCTGGGGCAGGGAGGCTGGAGGAGCCCACAGCTGCCAGCCCCAGCCGTGCCAGGCAGGACCAGATCCGGCCTCTCTGCAGGCTCCTGATGGAGGATGAGGTGAAGCAGAAGCCCTTGGAGATGGGGAAGGAATTGCTACCAACTGCCCCCACAGACAAGAGTCCCCACGGAGGACCAAAAGCTGCCCAAAATGGATCTTGAAGGGAAGAGCATCTCAAGAAGGGATGGTTTGGTGGGAGCCAGTGATGGTCCGACATCCACCTCGCAGTCCCACCTGATGGTGGGGACGCTGGGGTCCCCTCAACCAGGCAGATGTTTGGGGCAGGGTTGGGAGGGTGGCAGCGTAGATGTGTCCAGATCCCTCCCAGCTGCCCACTTCCAGATCCCAACTGCTCAGTGAAACAACCAGTCATGCCAGTGAGGCTGAGAGACGTTGGGTCTGCCTTCACAAGGGACTGTGGGACGCTGCTCTGTCCCATCTGTGTGCTGGGACAGGGGGTTGCTTCATCTCCCACCTCTGAGCTAAGGCCATGCCCAGCAGGGTCGCTGGAAGAGGATGGGGAGGATGACACCCCCCCAACTGCCCCAGTCCCCTGCTCCAGTCTCAAGAGGGCAAACAAGACCTCGTTGGCCAGAGTGGAGAGAGGATTCCCCAGCACAGACCCCATATGCCTGGGGAACTGGAGGTGGCCTCAAGTGACACCCTGCACCAGCTTCACTTCTTGGGGCAGCATGACTCTACTTGCTGTGTGAGACCAGGGCTGAGTGGGGCTACTTTTGGGGCTAGGGGGTGAGAAAAGCATGGCTAAGGCTCTGACAGCCGCTTATGCTGCACATCCCCTCCATGCTGTCCTTCCTCCTCGCCCGCACTCAGCCTCTTCCTGACATCTAGTGGGAGCAGGGCAACATGGCAAAGGGATCCGGTGCCAGCTCCAGACTCCTGGACACAGGAGGCATAGGACCTTTTTAGCATTATCCACCACCTCAGACCACTTGAGCCCTCTCCCTCTCTTCTATAGTTGTTCCAGGTTCGCAGGCAGGGTGCAAAGCAGAGCTGGGCAAGGAAGTTCCCTTCTTGCCCTTGGTTTTGGATGGCACATTTGGGAGGTAGAGGGAAGAGGTGAGGTGGGAGCAAGAGACAGGTGGGAGCTGTCCCAGCAGGACATCCCCATGCTCAGGGTTGAAGACTGTCCCCTCTCCATCCAGGGCCACCCTCTCATTTTAGATCCCATGCGTGTCTCCCTGGATTTTCACTCATCCCTAATGCCAGCTGCCAAGAGCAAACCTGCGCCTGGCTCACAGCCCTCTGTCCACAGTTGCAAAGGTGGGACAGGGACAGATGCTCTCCACAGCATTCCAGGGACAGACACCCTCCAGGGCCATCCCACACTGGTCAGCAACTCTACCAGACCAGTCTCCCAGTTCCCATCCTTTCCTAAGACTTCAGCTGCAATGACAGGCAGGAGCTACTCCCTCCTGCCTTGTTTCACATGCTCACTTTCTGTGAGCAAAACCACCTTTTTTTTTTTCCCTTGTTGCCATCTACCTTTGCTGGACTGTGTTTATTGTGTCTATCTTGTTGTCTGAAGGCCAGGGTATCACCTCTCCGTGCATCCCCAAATCTCCCTGGCAAACACCAGCAACAAAACAAGAAGAAGAAAAAAAAAGTCTTTATTTCAATAACCAGGAAGAAAATTTAATTCAAAAAGCAAAGATACTAATACAAACCCCGAAGGCACTCCAAGCAAACTGAAGTGATTTGCACGAGTCCCTTCCCAAAGTAGCCAGGCAGATGTGGCTCTGGTCCCCGGCTCTCCCCCAGCGTGGACATGGTTCAGACCCACGCTTCTCCCCTGCATCCCCCCATGCCTCCCCCTTGCTGGAGGGACCCGCAGCAGCCCAGGGAGCTCCCACACCTGGGGAACGGGCAACTCGGGGGGTAGATGAGATGCTCGGGAGGTGGGGTGAGGTGTCACTGGGTGAGCTCACACTGACCCTGTGGAAAAGAAAGGCACTTCCCAAACTTCAGTGGCATCCTGCCACCTGCATGCACCTGCCCTGGGACTGCGGGGCATCCCTCCATCACCCACCCCTGCCCACCCCAATCCAAAATCCCGAGGATACAGCCCCTTGGGGGAATCACGGCACCCCAGAGACAGCAGCAAAGTGGCAGAGGACATGGCTCAAAGGTAGAGAAGCAAATCCAGCTTTGAGTTGTCCTCAGCCACCCTGTGCTCACTCATCCCTGGGGAGCAAGCCCTCAGCTCCCCTGACTGTCACTCCAGGGAAGCACTTTGCTGGAGAGGAAGGACCAAGACCTCTTGCTCCTGGAGAGAGCAGGACAGTGAAAGGCGGTGGCCCTTGGCAGGGACCCCTCCGGAGCTGCGTCCAGAGCCTCCTTCCCCGGACTCAGCCCAGCAACACGTGCAGTAAGGAGCACTCTAGCCCCAGCCTGCTTTTCTCTCCCACACACACATCCAACAGCCCACTGAGCCCCCCGATGGGGTGCGGAGCCTTTGAGAAAAGCAGGGATAAAATTCTGGATGTTAATGTTAATCCGACGACCAAGTGGATGGCCTCCTAAAATTCAATCCAAAGCCACCGAAATTACGGATGGGAGACAAAAATCCCAAACCTTCAGGATTTCCATGGAGGAAAGCCTGGTCTGTCCAGGGGGATAGTCTTCCCTGTGTTTAGAGACAAGCAGCAGCCAGGTATTTGCAGGAGGGCACTTGCTCCCCTGACATGGGGCTTACAGCCTCCGTCACCGGTCCTGCCCCTCCCCTGCCCCTCCCCACCTCTCCAGGGGTTCGGCTCCCTTTGCCTTCACTCTGTGCTCTTTTGGGGGATCCTGAGCTGTTCCAGGTACCAAATGCAAGGATCCAGCCTCACCCCAGGTCCTGATTTTCTCCTGAGGCAGAAAGTTCACAAGAAACACTGAGCAAAGGAAAACTGCACTAGTAAAGGAACAGAAAGTCTCACAAAACCAGGCTTAACTCCCTCATGCCATCGGCTCCTTCCAGCCCCCAGGTCCAATCTTCCAACCTGAACCCAGCCCAGCTCAGGAACAGCAGCCTTTGGGTGGGGGGAAAAGCACCAACGCTGCCAAATCCCCCCCCTTCCCATGGCTCCAGCACGGGGAACTGGCCGGCAAGCTTGGTACAGCAAACACGGCAGAGCACCGAGCAGAAAGGCGGGAAGGGGACATCAGACCCGGGTGCATTTGGAGAGCAGCATCTCTTCGCCATGTGGCCATGGAGGTGGTTAGGAGCAGGACCACAAGTTTCAGATTGTTTAATTTAACCTTTCTTCTCGTGTGAATAGAAATTAAATCAAAGTCATAAGCAGAGGCAGAGCTGTCAGCTCCCAAAGCTGGGGGAAGCCATCGGGACCTCTCCGCCTCCCGGTGCCACCTCTCCCAAGCCTCTAAATCTGCTGCACGGAGCAGGACCATCTACCAAAGAGGGCAGAGCCAAAACCAAGGCGATCCTGGCACTTGGTCCTCTGCCCTAAGAAGAATCCTCCTTAGTGCCGAAGCAGCTCAGCAAGTGATTTTGGTTCCTGAGACGCAACCCAGCTTTCCATCCCAGTCCCCACTTTGGCAGCACAGCCATGGCACCGAGCAGCTCCTGGAGGCGGCGTGGACGGCGTAGTGTTGCTGTCGGTGCGACCCCAGCCCCACCAAGCCGGGCAGAGGGTGCCCAGCTCATCGCTGAGGTCACTTTTAGGGGGGGCTCAAACCACACGCAAAACCATGAAGCAACACATAGAGAAACCCAAGGGGGTGAAGGTCTCCCCTGCAGAAAGGGGGGGGGGCTGGGGGGCTCAGACGCGGCCCCGGGGGCTGCGCTCGGGCAACGGGTGCCCGGCGGGGGGCTGCTGCAGCAGGGCGGCGAGGATGCGCTGCAGCTGGGTGAGGCGGGCACGCAGGGAGGTGGTGGAGAAGAGGTTCAGCTGGTAGGACGGGTCAAGGGGCAGGATGGAGATGAGCCACCAGCACCACGTCGGGCCGTCTGCCGAAGCCTGGAGAGGAGAGAGGGAGAGACCCCACTTCAGGAACTGCAAGGTGAATGCTGATTTTTGGGCGGCATCGCTCTGACATTTGCTGTTGTCAGGACGACAATGCCAGCTTTGGCTAAGGCATTCCTCTGAACGGCCCTTTGGTCTGTCCAGGCTCAAAATTGCTGGATAAACTAATTTAATTTCCAGACAAGCATTCTCCAGGGAGTCTCCAGACACAGATGTAACTGGGAAAAAGTCTATACTAAAGAGACAAAGAAATATCTTGTGCGTTTCTTTGTTTCAGGCACTGCTTTCTGCAAACACAGGCCAAATCCTGTGTGGCCGGTGTCTTTTGGGGGATTTGCCTTACCATCACTCAGCTGCCCCCACCCGGGCAGGCAAGGTGCAGGCCCGGCAGGCACAACCACTGGGCAGTGCTTTTGTAAACCAGGTTTTTTTAAAACCTGAGCCAAACTAAGAGAGAAATGCTCGATTCAACTGAAGGAAAATGAGTCATTTTGTAATTTTGAGCACAGCATTGATGCGACTGCTGGCCAGGACAATCTTAGGTTGGGACAAGCCAGCAAGAGCATATTCATAATGATCCAGACAGGAAAAACTGTCTTAAAGGAGTGAAAACTACATTTTGGGCTTTATTTCTTTTCCTCCAAAATCTGAATTTGTCAGAGCAATTTAATAATCAAACTGGATCCTGACCTCTTAGCTCCTCTCCTCTGGCCAGCTATGGCTGTCTCAAAGGAACATGACGCAAAAGGAGACCGCAGACTCACTGAGCTGTGGGGTTCGTTTCTTTGCCCATTTGTTTTTTTTCTTTTTCCCAGGTGTTTTCAAATCCAGACAGTTAAGTTTCTCAGTTGTCATTTAAGAAAAGATTTAAGGAAAACTTTTAAAACTCAGTGATCAGTTTCCAAGACCCACAAAGAAATGTTCAACAGTTGTAAGAAATAAGCCCTACCATGTCTTTGAGTGAGAGATGCCATAAACAGTAACAGGAGTGAAAAACGGCACTTGTTTTGCTCATCTTGGGGGAAACCAAGCAGGGTGGCCAGCGCAGGAACGGCGCTGCTTCAGAGGCTCTCTTGGTACCCTCTCTATTTAGAGCATCCCCTCCCTCAGGGCATTACCTGGATGTCCTCTTCCTTCTCCGGCAGCGGTCCATGCTGCATCAAAATGTGCCTAGAGGCAAGGTCTCCGTGCTCACAAAACCGCTGAGCCAAGCGGTAGGTGCTTTCATGCAGGCACTGCAGCTCCTGCAGCTCCTCCCCGGCCACCTGCATGGAGGGAAGAGGAACGCAGAAGGTGTCCATGGGGAAGCTCTGTCCCACTGCAGCAGGGGTTTTTGCCCTGGCCCTGCCCTCACCTTCTTGTCCTCCAGGTACTCGATGTCGGCAGTGTTGTAGCCATCCCTGTGTCCGCGTCTCAGCACCCGGAACCGCCGCCTGCCGATGGTGTCCACCAAGGACCTCCCGTCCGCCAGCACCTCGATCTGCCGAATCTCCAGCATGCACCCATAGTCAGCAAAACTGGAGGGAGCCAGGGAGAGAAAAGAGGGGCTGAGCTGGCATACCAGTGGTGGGAGAGCTGCTGCTTCTGAAGGCACCACCTCCAAAGGAGGAAAAGGCTCAGGAACAAGCTGGCGGGGAGGGGGCATATTCAAAGATTCACTCAACTCTGTTGAGCTACCACTTGCTGCTAAGAGGGTAGGCAACAGCAGGCACCCCTTGGATTTGCCATATACCAAAAGGTCTTAGGCCCTTACACTGCCCTGATGTCCAGTGGTCCTGAAGACACCATCCATTGCAGAGACATCCTCCCAAAGCCCAGAAAATGTTATTTATCTCATTTCACTTGAACAGGACTGGAGAACAGGGAGGATATGTCATGTAAATACAGGTATTTAATACAGTACTTGGGTTAGGAGCCTGGAGACTGAGCCCACCTGAGATCTAGAGGTGCCACCAGGGACATAAGGATGGCCACACTGCACCAAACAAAAGCACATTTAGCCCAGTGTTCTCTTGCAGCTTGTTAAGGACAGAGTATGAGAAATACGACAATTTTAAAGTGCTCAGTCAGAGGAACTGGAGGACATGGCCAGGGAACCATGCAGCTCAGAGACATCCTGAGCCAGAAGCTGTTCCCAGACCATCGTATTTAACAGCCACCGCTGGCTCTGCCCAGCTCCAGCCCTGGCCCCATTCCTTGCCTGGCCGGTGTGATGCCAGGAGGCAGCAAGATCCCATTTCACTCTGCTGTGTGGGGAACGCACCACGTCCCTGCTGATTCTGTCTGCAGGCTGCAGCGGGATAGCAAAGTGCACCTTGTTCTTCCTCTCTGAACTACTCGGGATTTTAGACATTTGAGACTGGGGCAGAGAGCGGCAAATCAGCCGGGGCAGGGGGAAGCCGCCTTGCCCAGGGCCTCACCTTTTCCCATTCTCGTATATACACATGCCAAACCTTCTCGTGCCGGTCTCCTGGCACCGCCGGATCATGAGGCGGTAGCGAGGCTCGAAGACGTGCAAAGGGCAGGCGATGCCTGGGAAGGACATCGTGCACACGAAGATGGGGATGTTCTTGGTCAGGCTGAGGGACAGGAGGAGAGACCACTATGAAACCTCCTGATGCAAATCCCATCCCAAGGGCTCTGCATCAGCTTGTGCCATGGCCACTCCTCATACCAGATCTGTTCTTTACCCCAGGAAGTGCTGCTCCGGCGCAGAGCAACACCAGGTCTTCCACTTGGCTCACCAAGAGCCCAAGGACAGACTCTGCCCACAAACAGCTCCTTGAAGAGATGCTCCCTCATCCCCAGGTGCCCCATGGGGCATGTCTGCACCCACCCAGCACTGCTGTAACATGGTCCTAGAAGTGGGACAGACATCACTTGAGCAGCCCCAAGCCAGAGCAATGGTGTGTGGTGTGGACAGCCTCCTCAGAGCCCGGCCTGGCCCCCACACACACGTGCACACGCACACACACACGTGCCAGAGCAGGTCCCTGCTTACTTGGAGAGCTCTTCCATCTCAGTCCGGTGCAGCTCCCGGCGCTCAGCAAGCTGTGCAGGGAAGGTGGCCAGCATGATGTCCTGCAGCAGCACGGTGGGGTTGTAGCTTCCGGCCTTCAGGTACTGAAAGAAATTAGACCCAAAAATAGGTTGGAGGAGAGAGGAGGGGGGAGCCCTGAGGCCATGCTGGGCTCTGAATCACGATCACTTTTATTGGAGATGAGGGTAATTTTAGATCAGAGAAAGTCAGGGATTAAACCTATCGGGGGATGTCAAGCCACCTAGCAGGATGGGATGTCAGCTCCACCGAGACCTCCAGACGCGGCTCAGACCCAGGGCCCGTCCAACGCAGCGTCCCGTCTCTGACAGTGATGCAGTCCTTGTATGACAACCTAATTTCCCTGATGGTCTCATCTGAATCCCTTTTCATTAAAGATTAAATCAAATCTCCAGGCTAGCAGGTTTTCCATCCATTTCCATTTTTAAAAGTAATTAGCATTCACTTCTTTCTTTCTCTCTCCCTCTCAGTCCTGTTTACAATCTCACTAAATCACTGTGACATCTTGTGGAAATGAATCTCTTGGTCTTAATTATCAACTGTTTGGTCATTCCCACGTGAGTGGAGCTGATGCCACCATGCCAGGGAGCTGCTAACATGACAGCATCACATCTTCACAGCCAGAGCCGGTGCCCAGCTCTCCCTCAGGCTCCCTCCCGCGGAATGCATGCCCTCACCTCTCTCAGACTCTGTTTGCAGAGGGGGCAGTTGGGTCGGTGGTCCAGGCAGCGTTCGAGGCACTCCTTGCAGAAGGTGTGCCCACATGGCGTCGTCACTGGCTCGAAGAACATCCTGCAAAGGGACAAAAGTCCAAGGGTTGTGGAGAGCAACATGGGGGAAGGAGCGCAGGTAAGCCCAGGAGAGACTTAACAAAGCCTCTGTTCACAGGGCTGGGCACCCTTGAAGCTGTCGTTCCCCAGGTCTAGCTCAGCATCCTGGTTTGGAAATGCCAGCTGGTCCCCGCCCAATGATGGAGGGGTCCCCCAAAGTACTCAGAGACTTGCAGAGGCCCAGGCTGGTGCCGCAAAGGTTGAGTAGGACAGGGCAGGCAAAGACGTGGGCACAGTTCCTGGCTATCCGCAGCCTTGTAGCTGTATCTTCCTTGAATCACCTTGCTGAGAGCAAGAGATTTTGCTTCCAGCAAGAACAAGACATTCCCATGTCCCCCACCATTTCACGGGAAATCTGCTGCCCTCACCAGCTTTCTGCACTGAAGACAGTGACGCTGCAGGGATGCAACACCACAGAAACCTATCATCTCACGCTGTGTCTTCCAAGCCCTGGCAGCTCATAGCTATGCAACTCGCCTTCACTAAAGCTGCATTGGCTAAGCTTTGCTCATAACTCCTGTTAATTAAATGTAAACATTCCTAACTGGCTTATTCCTTTAATTAGAAGTCTGGGCTCAGACTGTCAGACTTGCACAACGATGTAAGATGAGAACTGACACAGGCCTTTGCAATACCCCTCTCTGATGGTATTTCCCTGGGGCAACACCTTCCTGCTCCAGCCTGCAGTTACAAAGGGCAACCACCGCCTGCAGTCTTTGACCCCGCTGAAGATCCCACCTCCGCTCTGATGTCCCAAGCGATACAGACCCAACGATGCTGCACCCTGAGACACGGCGATCTGAGCTCTTACAGCCTGGCAGGGCAAAGCATGCGCTTGTCCTCCCCTCTTATCTGTTATCTCTACTGAAAAATGTGTTTCAGCAGTACTGGGGACTGAGTTTGCTATTAAGATGTGAAGAAAGATCCACACCAGGAAGGAAATCCAGCAGGTGCTAATTCTTCATCCTAAAAGCTCTCCCGTCAGAGAACTCACCGTATGCAGAGGGAACACTCCAAGTCAGATATGCTCAGCAGCTCCCCGAGGCATGTCTGGGTACAGTTTGCTGCTGCTGTTTCCTCTTCATTATCTAGTGGCAAAAGAGAAGGAAACAGAAAAAGATCCCCCATTTCTATATTGAAATTTAATCTTTGCCCTCTGACCTTGTTCTGAGGTGTAAGTAGCTAATTGCTACACAAAGTGCTTTGAAGGTTAAAACAAAACCGCTAGGAAACGTGACATAAACCCCCCTATTAACCCACCCGTGTTCATCCATAGCTTCTCCATCAGTGGGTCTCACAGTACTTGGTAGAGGAAGGTGGCATCTCCCTACCTCCTTTTGCAGGCAGGGAAATTGAGGCACTGGGAGATGAAGTGGCCTAAGAAGCTCCCAGATGGAGGTCTCTGGAGACCTGCCACAATGCATCATCGCTGCTTTATGGAAACCCATAATACGTGGAAGCCATCTGATGGCGACCTAATGCCAATGGAGGTGCCGCTTCCCGCAACGCATGACACGCTGTGTCCCTCGCAAGGGAACTTCAGTTCTGATCTAAAACCCACGGGAACCAAAGGAAGCCTCTCCCCGACTCCACACAGGGAAAAAGTGATGTCTGGCTTTAGCATGAACTTTTCACCAAGTGACACCCACAGGTTCGGTGTGCGTTCGCCAGTTCAACACAGGAAGAGCAGATCCTCACTTGCACGAGAAGCAGCAAATGTGCTGGCCAGAACTGCCCCACGGGTGCCCCTGGGATCTCTGCTCGCTGAGCTGGCACGCAGCACAAACACTAAGTTTGCAGTGCCAAAATGGATTTTAAACAAGTATTTTGCATGAGATGAGATTCTGGCACCTTTGATGACACTTACCTACCAACTGCTGTCCCTGCCTCTCTGCCAAAGTCTCCGGTTCCTGCTGTCGCCCCGGCTGCGAAAGGGTGGCTGTCCCCTGGCCGTGCTCAGACCCAGCGTCCCCTCCGCTATCCGCTGGCTCTCCCTCCTGATCCTAGACACAGCAAAGACAAAATCAAGCCCAAAACCTCTTCTCCCTTTGAATACACTGCTCCATCCACCCCACCAAGCCCAACGGCACCGGGAGTTTTTCCAGTGTGTTGGTGTATATTAACATCTTGCATCTGCAGGACAGCAGGAGAACGTGGCCTTCACAGACATCCCTGCTCATCTCATGGTTAAACATGGGTTTACTCTGTCCAGATGTACCACCTGGTATTTGGGTGTATCTGAGCCCATTTTCTCTGATTTCCCCCTCTCTCCAAACCTGCCAAATTCATCTATAGAAGGCAAAGAGCCAAAGATGAGCTTCCCTTAATAGCTGCTAATGGTCTGAACTGTTCTCAAATGTGGTTTTGGGATGGAAAAAAAACATTAAAACTGACATTTTTTTCCCCCTGAATGTAGTATGACTTGGGCGTTCTAAATACAATGAGAGTCTAAAATCTGCTATGGTCCTGCACAGCCTCTCCTTATCAGACCCCCCCTTCCCATCATTGGAAAAACCCAATTTGGGATGTCCTAGAGGGACATTAAGTCCCATGGCAGACTCAGATCATTGCAGGTTCTCTTACCTGAGCTTGTGTGGGAGACAATGGGAGTGCAGGGCTCCCTCCATCAATCTGGGGACCAGTCGAGCCCTGGTGACCATCACCCAGGCATACAGCAGCTGTGCGTGGCTGAGGAGCATCCTCTCGCATGAGGATCTGCAAGGAGAAAGCAGGGCTCAGGGGGTGCTGGGAGAAGGAAGCAGGGAGGTGGGTGGGCTGCCAGGCTCCCTCTCTCCCCAGAGCAGCCTCCTGCTCGCCACAGGGCACGTTGGGGTTACAGGTTTCAGTGCTGGCTGAGCTCTCCATCAAACAAATCCAGGTAATGAAGAAAGCAGCATGAGGCAGCGAACAAAATGATGTATTTTAAGGACCGGGAGCCATCTTCTCCATCACCCACAAAGAGTAGGAAGACAGTGAGCTGTGGGGGGTACAAGGTCATTCCTCATTCCCCTGTCCTTTCCCTCCTGGAGGGCAAGTGTCCACTCATGGCATGAAGTCCCCATGCTGGGGACACTGCCACAGGCCTCACCGGTAATAGGGATTTTGGCACACAGTGGGGTGCTGGCCTGAAATCATCTGCAGAAAAGACATTGGCTCTCCAGTGGCAGCTTTCAGCTGGCTGCTTTGCCTTGGGTGACTACCGATGCTGCCTCGAAGCCCACCTTGTGCCATGTCAGCATCTAAACCCTACAAAACCTGAGACTTGAAGATATGGACTGATGAAGGGGAGTTTTCTTCATGGGTGAACCTGCATCAGAGCAATGGGAAGGCTCTTGAACCGGGACCCAACTTCCCTTGATCCCACTGCTGGCCAGAGCAGCACGACTGTGATGGACACAAATGTGTGATGATGCCAGGGCACAGGACTCTGCCACGGTACGGCCCACGCACCTTCTCCATCTCTCTCCGAGCAGGTTGGAAATGGGGACTAAGCGTCAGGCAGTGCTCCCACGCCAGCAGGGCTTCGGCTCTCTGTCCCATCTCCAGAAGCACCTTCCCTTTCCTGAAGAAGCCCTGCGAAGCAGAAAACCCTGTGGTGACTACGAGACAGTGACCAGCTGAGCACGTGCCTCTTCAGCTCCCATGTGAGCCCCAAGGGAATCTCCCTCCAGCCTCCTGCCTGCTCCCATGCCAGGCCAAAGCACCTGGACACGTCGCTCTCCCATGCTCAGACTTGTCCCTTTTGCCCACCAGGTCCACCCACAGCCAGGTACCCATCAAACAGGGCTCTTCCAAAATGCAGCAGTTGCAAAAGCCAAGCAAACAACCCCTACAGAGACCTACAGAAGGAGTCAACAGCTTCTGCCTTTGAAGCTGAAAAACTATTACCAACGAGTGCTCCACAAATCAGCAAGCGAGCTCCCAGCGTTGATTTCTCCAAGGGCAATTCAGCCTCCGGCCAACAGTTCCCCAAGCCCCCATCTGTGATCCTGCACACCAGCATGGCTACACGCCTTCACCGCCTGCGCACCAGCAAGGACGGACGTGGCACCGGACCTCTCCTGTTAGTGCAATGCAGCGCTTGCAGCCTGGATTTGCAACTTAATGGGTTTGACAAGCGTATTTCTGAGCAGGATGAATCCAATGGCCAGGAGAATTCAGGAAAGGGGGAAACTGCTCCCATACAGTAAGATTTGGTTCCAAGCTGGCCCATGGGACCTCCCCTCCACTCACCTCGTGCTCTCCAGGCTCAGCCCTGCACACGGTGTCCAGGTCCTCCAGGGCCCGCGGGTGCTGCCCCAGCGCCACGAACACCTCTGCCCGGCACAGCCGCAGGGAGCTGGCATCTGGGGCTGGAAAGAGAAATGTTGTCACTTGCATGATGAGCTGTGCACGGTGAGACAATGAGGCTGGGTGAGGCCGGGGAGACCCTGCCGCGACAGAACAGCTCCTGCGCCACTGCCTCGCATTGAGCACAACCAACTCCCGCATTCCTCCTTGGCAGGAGTCACTGGCCTCATAAGTCTCAGCAAGGAAGCTATTTTTCCTAAATATCTGGTTTTAAACTCTTTGAGGCTCTTCCCTTTGTTTTTCCCCATCTCCCCGAATGCCCTCAGCCAAGGGGCCCCACCACTGCCTTGAGGCTCAGCCATGCTGGGATCTGGGCTCTCATCCATCCTGTTGGGATGCAGCAAAAAGGCTGTACCATACACGTACTCCCTACGGGGGCTGTTGCCACGGGAGGCTCTGCGATGTGATTCACCCAGCAGAGCCACAATAACACATTACCAAACGAGCCTGCAGCTGCAGAGACCTGTGATCCCAAAACATCAGGGATCCCAAAACACCAGGGAGCCTCCTGGACCCATCTGGCTGCCATCGCTCTCCCAGGGCAGAGGGGAAACCAGGGGGGTGCAAGGATCTGCCCCCACCACGTGACTTGGGGTTTCTAAGTATGAGAAAAGGCTGAGATTTCCCAAAACGGAGGAAGGGAACTAAGCATCCAGTTCCTCATCAGCAAGATGTCACTGATGGGATCTCAGTGGCGGGGGGGACACAGCTCCCACGGGTGCTGCTGGCCATGGCAACCCAAGCGTCACGGTGCTGGGCACCCAACATGCTCCTGCCTGCTCCTAAATAACAGGCAGTGACACACTCTTCTCTCCTACCTCAGGGAAACCCCATAAAGACCTTCCCTTCTACCAGCACTGTCAGCAGGGGAATCGGGGCGGGGGACGTTGGGGACTATGAGCGAGCAGCACCCCAAAAGCACGCACAGTGCGGTTCATGGAGTAACCAGGTGTGGTTACGTTTGTGGGTTTGAAGTGCGGAGGATTCCCAGACCCACCCCGTTATATCACAGCTTGCTGTGGAGCTGACCTACATCGATCGCACTGCTGGCTTTCCAGCTAAGGCAACGGGTCCCTGCACCAGGCCCTGTGTCCCTCCCCAAGAGCTGACCATCACCAGCAGGACGCTGGCTCTGAAACCAAACCTGCATCATCAGTTAGGCACCATTTGCAGGCACTGGCGCTGCATTTGACAAAGGGGGATAGCAGCACTGCCTTGCTGAAAGGCCAGGAGCTCCTACCAGGACAAGCCAGGTCCTGGGAGCTGGGCAGCAGCTGACCAGCAGTCACCAGGAGACATTGTTGCTGATGATGCGTCCTGCACTCCCAACTCCAGTAGCCTTTCCTCGTGCCCCAGTTCAAACACGGCACTGATGCAGCCCTGCCAGCAAACTGCAGGTCCAGACTAGCAGCCCCGTGACAGCAGGGTGCAGGAACCTGGCGTCTGCCCGCACCCCTGCCTGCCTCTGCTGTCACCATGCCCAGGCGCCCACCGATCTGCCCAGGCACCCACCACATCTTATCATGGAGGAGGAAGCTCTGCCATGGCCATCACCTTCTTCTGTCCCCACGCCCAGCACAGAGCACAGGGAGACCTTGCTCTCTGCCTGGGGCTCAAGGTGCCAACGCAACCGGAGAGCAACAGAGAGCCCGGCCCCAGCTGCTCCCGCACCAAGGTTGCACTGGCCCTGCTGAGCTGTGCAGCAGAACACCACCTGATCCTTCAGAGCTTATTTTCACTTATAATGTTAGCCAGGACCTTAGGGCTCAAGTCAGGAAACGTGGGAACTTGCTGCGCAGTACCCTGTCCCACAAGAACAAACCCAGAGACAAAGTATTCCAGCCCCTAACGGCAGGTAGAGATGAGCAAATGGGTACAAAGTCTAGAGGCTTATTTTCCGTGTGGGCAAACCCATTTGAATGTTTGCACAGCCCAGCAATAAAGTGACTGATTTGGTGAAAACAAGACGCGTAAAATGGGGCTATGAATTCTGCATTTCTCTTCTGCTGCATCTATTTTTGATCTATGATATCATTAGACATTAGGGACGTAAGCCAGCTGGCGGCCTTGGCAGCTGATGAGTGACTGATAGTGCTCCCCAGCCTCCCGGCTCCAGGCATGTTGGGAGGCCTCCTGTGTTACACGTTACAGTGCATTTTTTTTTTTTTTGTCACTTAGAAAAACAGAAGATAAAAAGTTGACAATTTATTTTCTCCCAAGCAAAGAGAGCTGCTCAGTGGGCTGGGCTGAGCAGGACACTGCAAACTGGCCCGCAGTGCAATGCTGAACCACAAAACAGAACCATTCTCGTGGGTCAAACATTTATCAGTGGTTATGTTTGAAAGTGAAAGGGAGCCCATAAGAAGTTGTGCAGCCTGAAAGCAGGCTGCAGGAGTTGGAAAACATGTCCCAAAAGCACCACCCACGTGGCTGAGCCCAAGCGGCACCAGCAAGCGCAAGTTTACAGGAGCTGCGGCTGTGATTGCAATTTCCTCGTTGCCCTAAGCCAGATTTCCCCTTCGGGGAACGGAGCAGGCAGGGAAGACCGAGGACAGAGCTTGCAACGCTTCCTCTTTATACACACAGAGGCTTTTTAAAAAGATAAAAATAATCGTACACCCCAATCAGACAAAAGCCTGGAAATAAGGAAAACAGTACTAGAGAACTGTGCACGTGTGCTTGCGCTGAAGGACGGGTGCACAGGGTATGAGACAGATGCCTTGGGAAGTTGCATAAAGAGACCTGCTTTCTGCTGCCAACACCAGGATCGGCCGGCCCCCTCAGCCCTGCTGTTCCACGCATACCCTGAACCTCTGGCACTTGTCTCGCAGCGAGCGATGAATAAGTGTCTGCGCCGCGGGAGGAGAGCTGACTGCTGTCATAGAAACGCCGGTGGAGAAAGGACCTTCTGCCTCCGCCGCCCCAACCCCCTGCGCCAGACACATTGTATAACCCCTTTTATTTAAGCATTACTCTCCAAGAAATCCACTTACAGCCACACATTAAAGCAGATCAACTCCCCCTGGGCCCGATCCTGACCTTGCAGGCAAATGTCTCGCCAGAGCTGGTTGCAGAAGGGGGCCGGGAGGGCACGGGGACACAGGACACCCGGCCCTGCACCGTAGGGCTGGTGCAGGAGCTCAGCCAAGGCTGTGTCCTCGCCAGGCTCTGGGGGCGAGGATGTCTGTCCCAGACTGGAAAAGTCCCAACCACTTTACGTAATGGCCACCCCGCGGGCAGAGCTCTTCCTCTGACCCTGAAATATTGCCGGGTGGTGAGATGCAAGAAGCTGTTTGTGGCTCTTTCCTTTCCGGCTGCGCACTAACACCAGAAGCATGTGGCCGATGGGACGCAGGCTGTGCACCCTGCCTTGCCCATGGCCCTGGCAGCCAGGATGAGCAGTGGACTTGCCTGGCCACCCAACCCCCTCCTATCACCCTGAGACACCAGTGGACATGGGAGAAATGCCCAGCAGCTGGATCCCCCCTCCCCATCCCCACAAGCCCTCCCTTTCCAACACTTCCAGCTTCCCAGGTCTCCCAGCTCTGGACTGTGCAGGCTCAGAGGGCACTGCGGTGCTGGGACAAAGTGACCCACGTTGGTACCCACCTGCTCCAACAGCACAGCCTGCGCATCCTCATCTCAGGTGCAGGGCTGGCCCCTGGCACCCAGCGTGATCACCCCGCAACCCACCCCACCAGCTGCTCGGGCCCGGTGGTGCTTACCCAGCTCGACCCCTTTCTGAGCCATCCTCAGCGCTTCCTGCACGTCCCCACGGGTGAGACGGTCCCGGATGCGTGCCACCAGCCAGGCCAGCCGGCTCTCCGGCTCCACGCATTTCTCCAGGAGGCCGCAGAGCACCACGTTGCACCTCGCCACCGCGACGCCCAGCAGCTTCAGCCTCTCCTGGCACAAGGGGCAGCGGGAGGGCACGGTCCCCCCGAGGCACGGCTTGCAGAAAGAGTGACCGCAGGACACGGTCACCGGCTCCCAGAGCAGGAGGAGGCAGGAGGGGCAGCGCAGCATGTCCAAGCCCCCGCTCCCGGGGCCAAGGGGCTGCCGAGCGGGGGTCTCCCCCCGGGGTGGGGGGGACGGGCTGGGGGGACCGCGTCTCATGGCAGCAGTTGCAACCGACGTGGGGGAGCTGCCCCTAGGGCCACCGGTGCCCGCACACCGCCCGGTTCCCGCGCATTGCCCCGCTCCGCCCGGCTCAGCCCATCCTCCCCGCGGCTCCCGCCCCGCCCGGCCCGGCAGAGGACTGCGGCTCCCGGTACGGCACGGCACGGCACGGCACGGCACAGCGCGTCCCGTCCCGTCCCGCCGGGGCAGGACCCCCCCGAGCCGGACCGGCGGGGGGCGCCGGTGGCGGAGCTGCCGGGGCTGCCATTGGCTGCCGCCGCTGTCGCGTTGCACCGCCCCGCCCCGCCCCGGCCGCGTTTCGTAACGGAGCCGGCGGTACCGGGGGCGCGGCGGAGCGGGCCAGGGGCGGGGCGCGGCGGCGGCCCCGGGCGGGCAGCCCGCGGGATGCGGAGCGGGGGTGTCCCGGCGTGGGGTCGGGCACGGGCTGCTGAGCAGCGCCGCGGGGGTGTTGGGGGGCTCCGGTGCCGATCCCCCGCAGCCGGGACGCGGGGGTGTTGGGGGGCTCCGGATCGGCCGAGGTGTGGGGTACAAGTCGGGGCACTCGAGTGGGAAGCCGTGCGGGGGGTGCTGGAGAGCTCTCCGGACTAGCAGGTGTGCGGGGTCCCCGGGGGGATCTGGGACACTGTGAAGCAGGACCAGGGTGCAAAGTGCTGGGGGGGTATTTTGGGGTGCCCCAGAGTGGGGCCAGGGCACTTTGGAGCCAGCCCATGGTGCAGGCTGCCTGGGCTATCTGGGGTGCTGCAGAGCAGAGCAGGGGCACGAGGCCTTGGGGGACACAGGTTGCTCTACGATGGGGACAGGAGGGTGGGATGCTCCAGAGCGGCTGGCGCACAGGATACCTGGGGTGCTCAGGAGCAGCCCAGGGCATGGGATGCCTGAGCTAGATGAAGCTCTCCAGCGCAGGGCTGGGGTGCAGGCTGCTGGGGTGCTCCAGAGTAGCCGAGGCTGGTGAGGCTGGGGCGCACTGAGTGCCCCTTTGCAGATCCCACCATGCGGACCCATCATGGCAGGATATTTTGGGGGAAAAGGTTGTCCTTTCAATGTAGATTGGAAACTGCATCTCCTTTAGATGCTCTAATTATCCAGAACTGAACGAGTTCAGACCCTGTATGGGGACGGTCCCCTTCCC
Source organism: Grus americana (assembly GCF_028858705.1). Taxonomy (NCBI): domain Eukaryota; kingdom Metazoa; phylum Chordata; class Aves; order Gruiformes; family Gruidae; genus Grus; species Grus americana. The sequence goes on from NC_072865.1 coordinate 7,858,389, forward strand.
ACTTATGGACCCCCAGGATGGGCTCTCTGTCCCAAGGGAGATGCTTCCCTCCACCACGCAGCCTTAGAGCAAGGGGCCAGCAGCTCTCGCATAGCAGATGCTGGGAAAAACAGCTGAAATCTGGCAACTCTGGAGCTTAGTAGATCAGACTTTATATAAGGATGAGGCATATTCCCCAAGGGCTCTTTTGTGTGCCCCAAAACCAAACCAAACCCATGCACGCACTGGAAGGGATGCTCAGGGAGGGAGATGACCAGCAGACCATGAGTGCTGGTGAAACCCATGTCCCACTAAGGGAGCGGCTGGCAGAGGTAGAGCAGGTTTTGTTTCAAAATCTACTGTGATTACATTGAACAGTTCATGAGTGGTTTTAAAAGCTGAACAACTCAGGTTTTTATGTGGGTTTGGAAGGCTTTGCTGCTTGCTCCATTATCTTTTTAAGCGATCCCTTCAGGCTGGAGAAATCTCAGGACCTGTTTAGCAGCACAGCCCTGAACACCTCCTGAGCATGGCATTAGGGACAGCACTCACCCTGGGAGTATTGCGGGGCTGTCAGGGACTCTGCCCCACGGGGGACATTTTCCATGTTCCCCATCCGCAGGGTCAGGCTTTGGTTGCCCTCCCAGAGGGACCTGCCACATCACTTCCCCCCGCAGTTCTCCCGTGGGCATTTCTCGGATGGGCAAGGCTCATTCACACCAGACACTCTCATCTCATGATTTAGTGCTCGCCATGGCTAGTTTTTCCACCAAAACCTGACTATTCACTAAAACAAAAGATTGCCACCAGCGAGTCCTCTCCAGTCTTACCGGCAGGGTATCCCTCAAGGACACATTCATGGCTCCTGAGCCATCAAACGAGGGTGATTTTAGCTACTGTGGCCAACGTTGCAGCAATGCGCTTGAAGAGTGCTCCCATAACCTGTTTGTGTGGCTCAGCTTGGGAGCAGCAGCCCTCCGCCACAGGCAGCTGGTATCAGGTGAGGAGAGGAGCATCTTTCATCACCCCAGCCAGCTCCACTGGGAGACACCGGGGTGTTCCCTGGGACCTGCCTTGTTCTTTTCCTCACCTCCTGATTCACTCCACAACCATTCTCACGTGTGCGGGCTCTCCAGCGGCGAGGACGAGCTGCTGCCTTTGCATAATGCAGTTAAAAATCAATCAACCACAACACGCGAGTCCATTGGAAACCAGGCTTCATTAGCACCAGTACAAGAACAATTTGTTTTTTTCATTCCATCCAGAGCTGAGCTGGTTCTGAACTCCAAATGCTTTCGCTTGTCAGTGGTGTGTTTGTGCTGACTCAGTACATAATGACAAAAAAAAAAAAATTAAAAAAAGCTTTAAATGCTTAATGCTAACCATTCTGCTGGCCAGATGAGGACTTTATGTTTTGCATAACACAGAACAGATCACACTGTGTTTAGGAACTGTTTGCAAAGCACAATAGGATTTATTTTATAATTTTTCTTTTTTTTTCACTTTAAAGCCCACAGTCAGTGCAGGGTGAGGAGTTCCAGGTGTTGCTGCAGGGGAAACCAGCTCCTCCTCTGGCTCCCAGCCACATGCACCACTTGTGCTTCGGTGAGTACAGCCTCGTTAACGTTGTCCAGATTGTTGACAGGGTGACATGAGGATCAGGGATTTCAGATCAGCTATGTTTGCTCATTTTTAGTGCATAAATATTTGTTGCAAACATTGACATTTGATTTTGACACATTAGGGATTAAGGAGTGGCTCAGAGGTGACAGCACCTACCCAGTGGTGCTTTTTTTTGTGCAGAGAGAAGAGACCTGTGTGCTCTTTAGCGTGTCGTCAAAGGCACCATAAGCACTTGCTAAACAGGAATATGCACCAGGAACGTCATGACCCTTTTACACACGGCCATCCCCACTCTGCCCACCAACCTCCTCCTCCGCAGACGGAGCTGTTGCTATCAGACCTGAAAGTCCTGTTGCACGGAGGTAAAACTAGTTCCTCTATTTCAAAAGCAAGGGAAGGAGGAAAGTGTCGGCACCCAAGCAGAGGAGGAGGAGCGTTGCCATCAGCAAGGGCCATGCGGGGCTGATGTGGCACAGATGTGTAAGAGCCAGTGCAGCCTGCACAGGATCAGGCCCCTGGTTGGTTTTTTTTTCTGCTTGGGTGATCAAGCAAAGAGCCAGGACCAAATCCAGCCTCAGCATCTGTGCAGACTCACTCCTGCCCCCATGGTTTACAGCACCCTTTCAGCAGTGCAGTGCCTGCATCCTGGCTTATCTGCAACCCTTGAGAGTCGGTCAAAGGAACTATTTTTACACTATTTGTACATGCAAATAACATGCAGGGAGTTATTTGCATCATACCCCTCCCAGCCTGTCAACAAACACATAAGCTTCCTGGAATTTTTCCCTTCTTTGCATCATAATATTTCTAGATCCAGGATGTTATTCAACCACCAGGTTTCTCCATTTGCCACATGCTGTTCAAAGCCAGTCCCGGTAAGTGAAGCAAAAGGCAGTGGGAGCAGGTGGTGTGGGAGACTCTTTGTCTGCAGTTACTGCTCGTCTTTTATACCAAACACCTTTTCTTTTGGGTCTCCGTATGCAATAAGGGGAGCTGCTCCATGCCTGGTTTTCTCTCGGGCAGAGGCAAGCAGATTGCCACACTGCTCCTTAATGTTTGGTATTTGAGGTCTGCACTGTGCTGACTAGGCGTTGAGCAGAGAGCAATCATCTAAATTACATGGTATTGTTCCTGGGTCCTGAAACTCTGCTGCTTGAGAGCTCAGAGAGGCCCTAACTCTCTCAGTAAGGAGGATCAGATGTAAACAGGATCAGGGAATTAAAGAAAACTTTAATATTTTCCTTCAAAGAAAACTTTAATATTTTCCCTTCTGAGTCATACAGGCTTTGCCTGAGGCATCATCATTCCTAGAGAAATGAGTTGACTGTCACATGGATTGGCAGGACACAGAGCTGCGATGTAATGTTATCTCATTGCTCATGTAACTGGGCTTATGCCTGAACTCCTGGAAACTGGAGAATCACAGAGGGAGAGCCCAGATCCATATCTGGCTCATTTTACTTTCTTGGGCCAAACATCTCGGCAAAGAGGTTGGCAGAACATTGTAACTCGGTCTTGGAAGAAAGTCCCACATAAAATGTGTGGAGATGTCCTTTTCCATGGTCATGTACAAGCCACATACTCCTGAGAAGGGAGTACAGCTAAAAGCAAGGTCAGAATTGTCTCCATTATCCAGGGGGAAGCCCTAGGATGAGTGACAAGACCATGGTCTGCGGTGCAGGGTGCAATAAGCTCACCTTGATGTGTTGCAATTGCTTCATTGGTGTTTCAAGGGCAGCTGAGGATCCTCCATCTGTAGGAGATCCCATGGAGGGGCCCAAAGTCAACACAGCTCATTTAGCACCATCTAATCCTGGGACTCATAAGGGCATGGATAACATAACCAAGTGATTAGAGGAGGAAAAGCCACATGGAACCCACTCCCTGAGGACATGACTCCGCCTTTACATTGCAGCAAGCTCCACCACTTCCAGGGGACTTGGTGTCCACAGGGAACTGCATCCTAGCGGGCCAGACCCAGAGGTCACATCATCTACTTCATCTTCTGGATGGGCAGAGCTGATTTACAGCCAGTTGTTACTACAGGGTGAGACAAAACCTACCAGCTTCACAAGCTGCTGTGTGTCCATGTGCCTGACCTGGGACGTTTGGCTGGGGTTGATGCTGTGGTAGCCCATCACTGCAGCTCGGGGACTTGCCAGGCTGCCCTGCCCCGCTCGTTCACCAGCCCGTGTTGCCTTGGCTCCTTGCCCTAGCAAGAAGCAAGTACGTGCTGCCTCCCTCATTTCTTCCTTTTTTTATTTTTCCTGTTTAGCTCCCACCCACCCGACAAAGATGCCAGCAGGGCAAGATGCCAGCGCTGCCTTCTCACTTTGCCAAAAGAGGCTGCAAGTGGCAGAGCCTGGTCTGCAGTGATGCCTCTATCCTGCCCTGGTCAGGTCAGGTCCAGGGTCTGGCTCGTCCCACTCATCCAGTGCCCTAATGGGTGACAGGAGGGCGCTAACTGGCGGAGGAGCCCGGCTCCCCTTCACTAGGGCACAACTGGGACCGAATATGCTGGTGTCAGTGGGCTTGTCTGGGGCATCCCAGCATGATGGTGCAGGGTGAGCGTGGGCAAGCTGTGATGTCCTCCTGCAGCTGAGCATCCCCTCCATGAATACTCCTTCCCCAGCGGCCAAAAGCTGCCAGGTGAGTGCTCGCCCTTCTTTCCCCCTCTCTCTGCACTTGGCATTGGCTCCTGTACAGATGTTTTTCCAGATGAGCTTCTATATGTAGCTTCCACATCCTCTGCCCCAGTCTTTATTCCTTCAGCTCCAGCCTCTCCACCACCACCAGCCTGCTAATTCTGTGTCCTTCACCGGGAGGACAAAAGAGCTCTTGCAAAGCCGGTGGCTCAAATTCCAGCTAAGACCTGTGTCTGACCATGGAGGAGAACGAAGCACCTTAAAGACTCAGGCAGCAATGCAGCGGGGCTGCTCAGGGTCTTCCTGCAGCCCCCCTTCCCCACAGCCAGTCGGTGTGAAGCCCTAAACACAGGCACTGGGCTGGATTTCAGGCAGGACGATCAAGGCTGTGTCTCTACCACAATTATAAATAGCTGCTTGTGGGCTCCCTGGCTGGCTGCAGCGGCGGTGGCCTGGGCAGAGCTTTCTGCTCGGGGAGCAGACAAGTATTTCTGGCTGTGCCTTTTTTTTTTCACAAGCTGTTTCACCTCCACCTCTTGCTGCACTTTGGACGGCAGGTGAATGGTGTTTGGGTGAGTCATCGCCCCGCCGCCAGCGCACCCTTTCATAACACACAGACGTCACAGCTTTTAAAGAGGTCAAGTTATTAGTACTCAGCAGAAGATCTGTCACCCAGAAACCGGTCCTGGTGGATCTGCCAGAGCGAATTGCAGGTTTTCCTTCGCAAGATGCCTGGCACCATTTCTGTGTGGATTTTAGGAATGTATTGCAGTGAGGTTTGGGGACTAAAGAGCCCACTCTGCTCTTCTGAAAGAGCAAATGCAGGAGTCCTAGAAGGGTTTGCAGGGGAGAGAAGGGTGCTGTGAAAGTTGTGTATCCTTAGAGACATTTTTATGAAAATGAATCCCAAGCACTTCAATACATAAAGCTCTGCTATAACTTTTAGCTGCTAATTAACATAGCAAAAAGTCTTAATTTATGGATTTTCAGAATGAGGGGACAAGTCGCAGAAGGATGCAGCCCAGAGAGGAGTGAGTGTGAGCGCTCTGCAGGAAGCAGGAGCAGAAGCAAGGACCTTCCAAAACACCCTTCACTTGCAAGACTCAAATTCTGTTCGACTTTTGCTTTTCTTATTATTCAGCGCAACAAAAGAAGAGTCATTTCATAGGAAACCTCTGCCTGGCGCTCTGCAGAGTTTAGTAGATCATAAGCAGGGCTGCAGGAATCAGCTTTTCTGGGAAACTCAGGATTTCTAACTGTTTCCACTTTTTAGTGGAATGAAAAAGTGACTTGAATTTTTCCATGAAGAAGGTCACTTGGGAACAAAGGAAAGATTTCTTTTTGATCTCTAAGTTAGAGAGGCTTGTTTCCCTGATAGGACACTTTATAAAATAAAACACTAGGGTTTACTGAACACAGCCCTTAGATGCAAGATGAGAAATTTCATCGCAAAATAAAGGTTCAACCTTCCTGTTCTGAAATTGTTGGCATTTATGGCAAAATGCCTTCAGTTGAGGGCATGTCTGCATGAAATGATATGGAAATCAGTTCTTTCTCCATGCCTAAGGTCTCTTGGCATCTCTGCTGCTACGAGGCTCCTGATGGCCATGTGCCATGCAAGGTCCCTGCAAGTACTCCCTGAAGCTGTGAGCAGGGGCAGCACAACCCCTCCTGCTCCCTGAGGACCAGCCAAGGTCATTATATAAAGAGGAGTAAATGTGTGTAAACAAGACTTGCTTAAGTAACTCCACGGCTGCCAGTTTCTCTCGCTGGTCGTCTTTTGCTACTCCACCCCTCCACGAGCCTGATGTGATGGATGTTCAGCACTGCTCTGTCCATTCTCCTCTCCCAGCTGGCTGAAGGCACATCAGCTCCAAGAAGCCCCATGTTGAACCTTGCAGATGCTTCAAGCAAAAGAGGTGGTTAAACATGTCAGACCTCATGCCCAGCTTGAGGAAGCTGCTGGCTGACACGTCTGTGGGCAAGGACCCATCTCGGCACACTGAAGTCGTGCTGGGGAACGTGTCCCATAGGACAGCCACTGTCCCCCTGCACCTAAGGGTCCTCAGCATCACTGAAGCCAAATGTTCCACCTGCTTTTTTCCTCCTCCACTAAGTGTTTTTAGAGCCCTAATCCACGTGGCTGGCATGAATGCTCGTGCTGTACACCCATTCACGTTGCCTGGCTTCAAGCCAGGGCTGAGATGCAATGAGGACTTAGGGACACCAGATAATTTGAAATGGTTTTCACCCCCATAACTTTCTGGGGAAACTTGACCAGTTCAAATTAAGGCAGCGCATGGGCGCAGAGGGGAGCAAAGCTACGTGCAGGACGAGGTGCCAAAGGCAGGACAGAGAACCTCTCGGCCGCTGGAGCAGAAGCCTGGATGTTCGCGCAGCCGGTCCCTGGGTGTGTTTTGCTTTTTGCTCTTGTGCCACGGGGATCTGGCTGCACATGTTATATTTGCACAGAGCTTAGCGCAGCAGCCTGAAGCAGGGACCATAAAACACAAACAGCAAACAGTAAAACTTTGCCTAGCTCAGCGCTCGCCATCACCCAGGAGCGCAGGGTGTACCCATGCTGGCTCCAAGGACATGAAGGTGCAGGATTTGGGCACTGTGAGGACATGTTGGTGGAGTCAACTCCAGACAGCCACTTGCAAGCTTCACCCCCTTTGGGAGCTGGGGCACAAGGTGCAGAGGACAATTTTAGGGCTTTTAGGTTGTTAGGTGAGCTATCTGCCATCGGCTGAAAAGCAGAATCTCACTCCAGCGAGATGCAACACCTCTCAGCTCCAATTGAGCATCTACAGATATGCTTGACCTCAGAAAATAGAGTCTGGCACAGCATGCTTGAAAAGTCTCCAACCTTTAACTTAAAAAGCAAAGGCAGGGCCTCCCCTTTTCGTGTTCAGACGCAGAGAATTTTTTCCAAGAGATTCCCATCCTGCGGGAGTATGGCCTGAGGGGACTGTAAAATGCTGCAACTACATATACTATTTGGAAGTAGGTTGTGTCTTGTGTAAGAGTCCTGCATACTAGCATGGAGGGGAAAGTAAAGTATGTAAAATAAACCCACACAGGCTTATTTTACATTAAGGTGTCCTTCTTCACAGAGCAATAAGGCACTTAGACTCAGCCTTTCCCTGCTGAAGCAAAGTCAGCGCATTGAAACCCAGTTTAGCTTTTGGGGCTGTTTGTTTTTCCTGTCTTCATGTTTTCGCTTTAATCTTTGTGCTGGATAATTAAGACAGCATTCCTCAGCATCTTTCGTGCTGTTTGTTGTGATTATACAAGAGCCAGCTGCATTTGTTCCATAAAAGCAACATCTAAAGCCACGTTCTGTGGTTTCAAGTAAAACCCTCCACAGTGTTGACTCTTAAACTCGATTTTAGCTGAAATCTGCATTACTCAGGAAAATACTCTTAAAAATAGACTCCTTAAGGAAAACAAATCAAGGTAGTGACACAGCGGGGAGAGCTTGTGCTCAAGTTTGCATTGAAGTTTTTTTTTTCTTATGGACAGTCAGACTTTTGGGCTTTGCCTAACACTGCCAGCAGCAGCGGTGGGTCGGGGTGCTGGCACTTCTCTTAAGGGCACAATCTTCTCCTCCGAGGTCCCTTTTCGCTGCAGGGTTGGACCCCACAGGCAGCCCGGGCCGCCCGGCTGCGCCTCCCGTACTGCCCCCGGTGCGCTCCCTGCCCCCGGCCGCGCTGCGGGAGCCTTACAAAACAGCCGAGCGGTTACGAAACCCGGGGACCCGCTGCCACACGTCCCATCCCCGGTAGATGGCGGTGCCAATTCATTTTTCCCAATATTTCCCGTTTTTCCTAGCGCTGCACTCGGTTCCAGCCCCAGGCGGGCTGCGCTGGGGCTGCAGGCTGGGCACACGCTCAGCCCCCTGCGCTGGGGCAGCATTGCAGAAAGTGAAGGTTTTGTTGGATTTCTCCCCCCCTCCCCGGAACTGTTTTTCGTATGTTTTTTATAAATTTGAAATCACAGTCAGTTGTAACAGCTCAGCACAGCCCCAGGCATCTGTCTGCACTCAGGCTGCTCCATCCCATAGCAAGTGGGATGAAGGGGATGAGGAGGATATTGGTACTGCCTAATTTTGGAGGACTATGCAGAACCAGGCAGCCAGAGCCCTTGGATTTCTCTCCAGACTCTTTCACGGTCTTGAACAAAATCTGCCTGTGCTCACCCCAATCCCAGCTCCCTGCCGATTGCTTTTTCTTGGCTGTTTCCTTATGGGGAGGGACAGATAGCACTGGGCAGGCAGCATGACTGGATGGATTAATAAATAACATTTCTCTTTGGAGCCCACAAACACCTTTATTTGGCTAAAAGTGGCCAAGGCCCCCTCCAGCACATGCTGCTGTTTGCATCCCCACCTCCTCGATGTGCCCAGGGTGTGTGCTGCTGCTCCAGCGTGGGAAGGCTAATCTTTCTCTTCCTTCTTATCGTCCTTGTCACTGCTGTGGTCCTGGGGCAGGAACAAAAAGAAAAGGGACACCATGTAAGGGGACTGCTGGGTGGTTTTTTTTCCATCCCCTGGTACCTGTAGGTATTCAATAGCACCCACAACCAGCACCCACGCAGGGGTTTGCAGGTCCAAATCCCTTGGGCCAGCCAGGCCCCAGCATGGAGCTGTTGGTGTGGTTACCTCCTCTGAGTCGCTGTCGGAGCTGCTGCTGCTCCTGTCCTCTTCCCCATCTCCCTACAGGGGCAAAGAAAGAAGGACAAGCATCACCAGGGACCCTGACACCCCATTTGCTGTTCGAGCTAGAGCCTTGAGTCAGAGAGATGTCTGGTCTTGTGGGTATCTCGAGCCAAGCTTTGTACCACCGGTGCTGCTGTGGACCCACGAGTGCCCATGGTCCTGCAGAGACCTCCAGAGCCAAGAGCAAGGATTCGGTGATGTGCAGCGCAGACAGCATCACTGTCCACAGCAGAATCTCATCTGGGTTGAAGGAGGAGGAAAAGGAGCGGGAACTAACTAGGAATATTGAGAGCCGAGAGAGAGCTGTCTCTCAATGGAAAAGCCACACACGCAGTGTGATTTCTAGGCTGTGGATGGCATAGCTACATCTGCCAGAGGTGTGGCCCCATCCTGCCGCATGCTGGGCAGCGGGTGCTCAGGGTGCTGGGTGCCCCACAGACACCACACAGCCAGTGGCACAGTTGGTCCAGGGGGTCCCCAGCACAGCCCCCGGCATCAGATGGTTTGGGATGTGCTGGGCTCACCCTGAGCACCACGCTGGGGTCTTTGGGGCTGGAAACCCTCTGGCAAATGGTTCAGCAGCTGATCTGCAGAAAACTCCATCATTCCCCTACCTTTTCCTCTTCCTCTTTCTTCTTCCTCCTCTTCTTGTCCTTCTCTTTTTCTCCCTCAGCCTTTTCCTTCTCTTCTTCCTTCTCCTCTTCCTTGTCCTTTTCCTTCTCCTCTTTCTCCTTATCTTCCCGTCCAAACCCTATGATAGGGCACAGAGGGAGGTTCATTGCCAGTGTGCAGCATCCAGCACACACAAACCCAAGGGGATGGGGCTGCAGGTCCCCATCCTGCCCCTAGGTTCACACCAAACACTCACATTTCAGGATTGTCGACATTTCACCGCAGCCAAAGGGCTCTGGGGCACGAGACCGTCACACCTACGGCACAGAGAGAACCTGAAGGAGCAACTGAAGGGTGGAGTAAAGTGAGCTTTTCAGGGATGAAAACACCTCCCTGGACCCCATCATTGGGTTTTCTCCATGGGATAAGAGGTCCTGTGCACTTCCAACCCCCCAAAACAGCAGAGAAAGAGGTAAAGCAGTCTGTGGCCTCCAGATAAAAAGGACCAGACCTCGCACCCACTGCCCTCCACCCAGGAAACAGCAAGGGGAGAGTGATGGAGCCAGACAGAGAAATCTCAGGACAAATGTGCATAAAGATGCCTTCAACCCCCTGTCAGCAGGTGCAAATTACAAAAATATTTAAAATTAAATGAGGGTGAATCAATAGAGAGCTGGCTTTGGGGGTCCCAGGAATCCTTGGCAGAAAGGGGACCTCCCCCGGCGACAGGGCGATGGCAGGAAGGGAGATGGAGGCAGCAGTGAGCAGAAGCGAAGCCAAGAGCAACAGCAAGAAAACTCTGAGCATTGATTAGCTGCCTGAAAGGTGTCAGATGAAAAGAAAAGAAAGACGACAGCTTGCTTTAAAAATAGCAGGACCAAACAAAGTCCATGAAATAGCCATGAAATAGGGGCAGAGGGAAGGCAGCAGTGGTGAGGGATCGGGTCCCTCCTGCTCGCAGGGAGGAGCAGGTCATTCCCCTGCCGCAGCAGGTAATTAGAAAACAGTTTCTCTTCCAGCCACTGATGGAGGGAGACAGGACATTAATGCTTTCTTTTAATGTTTTTATGGCCACAAAATGACATCATCTGGTTAGTATTTGGGCTTTTAAAAGAGCCGGTCGCAGCCTCTGAGCCGATAACATTGATTAGTATTTTCTAAACAGGTTTTAAAACCCCCGGGATGCTGCAGGGCAGCGGGAAGCAGCGGGTTTGGTGCAGCACTGGGGAGACTCAGGTTGGACGGGGAGGGCAGGAGTGAGGGAAGCGGCTGATAAAAGGCGTAATCAGTGCAAAGTTAAAATCTAATTAATAATGAACAGTAATCTAATTCATCTTTGTAATTAAGAAGTGCAACTACTAATTGAAAATAATTACATTTTCATCTAAAATCATTAAAAATAATCAAACATTAACAAAAGAAAAGCCAGCCCCTGGGAAGGTGCAGCTGATGCCCCAACCCCAAGTCCTGCACTCCGCAGCTCCCGCAGCATGTGCCCAGCCCCAAATCCACGGGGGACGCCCCTGCCTTGTGCCTTCACTACGAGGCGGTGAGCAGAGAGGAAAGGCACAAGGTACACAGAGTTACCTACAGGTGGACCTCAAGCTTTGCACTAGGAGATGGGCAACCAGACCAAAGCCCAGCAGCCAGGGCTGGGAAAGGGTAGCGCTGCCCCAACACGTGCTGAGAAATGCCACCATGGGGGGGTTACAACCCTTCAATTCCCCACCAACCCAGCTGATTTCCAAGAGATGGGGTGGGCTCCCCCTCCCTGGGGTGCCACCCAGCACCCTGTGCAGCCCCCAACGTGGGTGGCAGCCCCCGCCGTGAGTGGTGGCTCAGGTGAGGCTGCCAACGCTCGGCTTTTTCCCATCCCAGACCAGCAGATCCAGTTTTGCCTGTTCCTTCAGAGCCTTGGCCACCCCGTTTCGGGCAGGCAGGTATCCCTGCCCCAGATGAGCTGGTTCCCTAAAGCCCAGGCAGGCAAACCAGCAAAACCCAGCGACCGGCTCTATAGTCCCCACTGATAAGCTGCAGTTGTCCTCCATGGCCAAGCAAAGTGCAAGATGCACGTGGATCAGACCTCTGGCTAACGAAGCGAACCTGCATATTCATAACCCACCAGCAGCAATAGCCTGGATGGCCTTACTCACCTCCCCCCAGGCACAACGGGCTTATGGGTCACGGTGTTTGTGCCTGTTCCCATCTCACCCAGGGGACTGAAGCCCTTCCTGCGACGCTCAGGCGCGGTGCCCGATTGCCATCCCCAAGACCGCACAGAGCGTGAACCGTCCCAGGGATGGTCCTGCTGCACCCTGCCCTCCCGCTCTGCTTCTCCAGCCTGTAAAATTGGTATGTAAGTCTGTAAACCCCCTTGATGACACGAGGGAGATGGGAAAGCGCCTTACCTGGAGCTGAAAAAGGCAAGTGACCTCCTGGATGCCTGGCTGGCAGCTACCAGGGATCTGGGTATTTGAGTGTTGCGGTCTCCTCCCCAGTCCCACTTTCAGAGCAGAAAAACTGGCTCTGCTACCCGACGGACAGCACATGACACTGGGAACATGACTGGTCGCATTCATACCTGCAAGAAGCGTTGCCTCCAGCATGGGCAGGAGCAGAAAGACCCTTTGCAAGCAAGCCAGGGCAGCTCTGGAGGCTGGAAGTAGAGAATAGGGGATTTGGGGGTGTCCTTAAAATCACAGTGCGAGGAACCTCCAGGAGGGCCTTGCTCCCCTCTTGGTGGGAGGTGTCAGGCAGCTCCAGGAGGTCCAGGCAAAGCTGGACCAGGCAGAGCTCAGCACTCCCAGCTCCCTCTGATGCTTGTCCTTGCTGCTGGCTTTCACTCCAACATATGATTAAACAAATACCTGTCAGCAGAGAGCAGTTACCAGCAGGTCTAAACACTTGCATAATGCGCTTCCCCTCTAACGCAATGCCCTCGTTTCTAATAGCACCAATATGGGATAATAACAGTAACAATAATGTCAAGAAGGGCTTGTGTACCTGAAAGCTAATTTGTTTTCTCTACCTAATAAAAAGTATTACCTCTCCCACAAGATTTGCCCTGTTTAAAGCCTTCAAATCTACAACAAAGTTACTCCCGCAGTCATTTGACTTTAATTTACAGTAATTGCAGCATGTGTGGAGCCCCCTCCCACCGAGCGAGACTAACCCTGGGTAACTCATGTGGGGAGCAAGCAGCTGTACAGAAGTCACTCAATCCAAAAATCTGGCCATGCCTGCCCCAGGCCTCCTCCACCGGAGCCTGCACTGGCCCCAGCTGCAGAGCAAGAGTCCCCTTGGCAAGTTTAGATCAGAAATAAGGGATGGGTTTTAATGGCAAGGGTGGATCAACCCTGGAGCAGCACAGCGAAGCCTGTGGCAGAGTCCCTGTTGCTGCCAATTTTACAGACAATTGTGGTGGTGCTTTCTAGCAGAGATGCTTCAGCTCACACACAAATCATTCGGGGAACTCCCAGCAGCCAGCGCTCAGTCTTGGAGTAAACCATGGCAGCAATCCCGCCTGTCCTGGCATGACACAGCTGCCACGTCGACGCAGCCGGGGAACTCGGGGTACAGTGCGGGAGCTCAGTAGAGACGTGCACAGGGAGCACAGCGTGGGGTATTGGGCCAGACCCAGGGAGGCTGTTTGGTGTCAGGACCGGCTGGCATCCAACCCCACTCCTCTGAGCAGCTCCTGCCACCTTAGGTGAATCCTCCCCCACAAACACCATGTTTGACCTTGTTTTTATCTGGTGACATTGCCTGCTCCCTGTCAGCCCCAGCCGGGGCTGCACTCTGATGAGCAGCATCCTCCAGCCAGAGCAACCCAGGGGACAGCCCTGCCATCACTCCCCGGACACGGGGACACAAAGCATCACCCCAGGGAACCAGCTCTCAGGGACCGCCCCAGCCATCAGGCCAGGCTGCTGCCACCAGCATCTTCCAGCACCCAGCAGGACAGCAGCAGCCACAGCCACCTCTGGGTCCCAGCCCACAAACCGCACGGGCTCTGCTCTCACCCTGCAGCAGGCACAAAGCTGCCCTTGAAGGAAGGAAGGAAAGCAACGTGCCAGCCAGCACGAGCTGCTGTCAAAGCGCAGAGCTGCGAGGGACTAGCAGAACTCCCAGAAAACATTAATTAGCGCAGTACTGGGCAATTATGTCCTTCATTTCTGTGCCAAGGAGTCTTTGGCTACAGAAGATCAATCTCTGCTTAAATCACATCATCATGGACCACTGTTTATTTAGGATCCAGTGTGCACACCTGGGAAGGAAATGCCTCCTCCTCCTGCCATTTCTCCCTGTCTTGCCTCTGAGTCAGGTCATTTAATTTGTGCTGCAGGTGACCTGGGACAGCTGTCCCCTTGCTCAGGGCCACAGGAGCAATGTAGCTGCTGCTTCTTCCAAACGAGGACAACTGCTCATCCCGCCTGTGTCAGAGGTTGTGCTGTTGCTGAACGTGCGTGTTTTAATAATGAAAAATGAGTCCCTGGGAAGCTGGTTGGGCAAGGGCTGGGAGCAAGTCCCAAAGCCCACCGGGAGCACCGAGCCTTTTTTGTTTTAAACCTTTCCACAGCAGCTGCCAGGAAGCAGCTTTTACAGCTGCAAGTAACAGAATCTCTCCCAAGGAAAGAAAATAATTGTGGAAGGCTTTTTTCTTTTTTCCCCTCCAAGTCACTGCCAGCATCTTAGCTAACTCTTATCTATTCTCAGCCACCTCTCACCTCCCCAAACACTACCAGAAGTGCTCAAATTACTGCCAGCTCTCATTAGGTTCATGCAGAAGGCAAGACCGAGCAATAAGACCTCCAGACAGTTGGATGCTGAATTCTGATGAATCCTTTGGGTAGGAAGATATCAGGAACTGTGGAACTGTTTTTCTTGGTGATGTATTGCAGTCCTTGCACTGGCACACAAGTGAAGCTGGTGCACAGCTGATTATTGGCTGCTATAACAAAATCCAGGTGGGCATATGACCGAAAGAATTATTGTCTGCATCTTCAAAAAAAAAAAAATCACCTCATTTCCTTTTAATAATTAAACTACTCTGCACTAAAACACTGCAGGTCAGTATCTGCAAGAAAAGCAGCTGCTGCTTCATAAAACTGCGTTATCTTTATTTCCTCTCTTCTGACATTTCTGTAAATTCTGGCTTTGTGGCAGGAGCAAAGCTGCCATTTTGCACTGATGCAGGAACTGGGAGCTTGGCTGTGGGAGCTCTCACTCCCCAGCCTGGGGTCAGAGCCCTCTTCCCGAGGAGACAGTACCCTGCCATGCGAAAAGCCACAGCTGTCCTGGCCCCAGAGCAGCACCCAGCTCCACAAACCACAATCAGGGCTGAAAAGAAAAAAAACCTACAGTTTGTTCTTCTCATATTGGTCATGCCCGTTGCTGTCTTGATAGCTCTTAACAGAAATGGTTGTCAAAACAAATCCTTTCTTTAATAATACTATCAATGTAAAGAAGAAAAAATAATATAGTTTATTGTAGTGCAGATTTTTTTTACCCGGACACATTCAAGTCTAGTTTCCTTTAAGATAAAAAAAAGGCTCTCCCTTTCAAGATCGAACCAGGACTAAGGCAAGGCTTTTTCCATATATATAAAATCAGAAGAGCATTAGCCAAAAGGTATTCTAATAATAAAAACACTTCTCTACTGCACAAAGAGCAGAGGAACGTTAAGCCTTCAGTACAGCAGAAATGTGCAAGACCTGCTAAAACCCAGAGGATTTTCAAAATGGGATTTGAGCATCATTGTTACCAATGAGCAAGTAGAGAGGCAGGTGTGACACTCAGTCACCTCTGGTTAGCTATTCTGGACTTCTTGAAGTTCCATTTTAGCTGTGCATTTCTGCTCTTGTGATTCCAACAGAGGTTGCTCCCTCCCAACGGGCAGGCTCAAAAGATAGAAATTGCAAAAGGGAACAAAGCAGGGAACTTTCACAGCACAAAGAATCAGATACCATATGTGGAGCAGCTTCTGAGACAAATTAGGACTCCCACTAACAGAACCAAATTGCTTCCTCTCCCCCTACTTTAATATACCTTCCAAGAAGAAGGAGCATTGCATTAGACTGTTTTTACACAGAAACAGGAGAAAAGCAGTACCTGAGTTTGTGAACAGTCTGTGGCCGACATGTCAAGCTACGCTGAAAAAGGGGAATCCTCCTGCTAAATTCTCTCATTAAATTGCCCACGAATCAATCCCTTTTAGCCAGTTCTCATTTATTGCTATAAAGAAAAGTACCCACATTCTTAGGGCCAGATCAGCATTTTCCCAGCTTGTGCTGAAGCAAGCACAATGCAAGAGAATTAGAAACAGCACCCTAGTGAGAGTCCCCGTCCCACATCCCTGAGTCATTAACAGACATCTTCAGGAAGCCGGGGCTTCTCTTCGGCAACAACGGCTTGATAAGGAGTCCTCTCTGCTCTATTCTTCCCAGCCTAGGAATTGCAAGGTTCATAATCATAAATATTTGCCTTTTCTTGCACCTCCTATCCAATATTCACTTCAACATCAACGCAGAGCTATCAGAAACCTAATTAAGTCTCTCTGACTTACAAAAATCACACCATGATTTTAGCTAACTCTTTAACTAGCCGGCTGCTACTCTTTTCTCCAGCATTGTCTTCACAGTCCAGAGAGCTTCTCCAAAGAGCTTGTTAACACATACAGCAGAGGGATTTCAGTGAAAAGATATAGACAGTCCATGAAAACAGAGAAGCAATCTGCACTTTAAGTCTGTCACGTTGTCCACCAGCCTGGACTATGCTAATCATATCTCTCAATGCGCTGTAAGAGCTGTCATTGCCAGACTGCATTTAATCACCGTTCTTGCAGCAGCGATCAGAGTTAATCTTTTTCCCTTTAATAAGAGCCATTACATCATTCTCCAGCATGGAAACTATGAAGTGGGAAGGTCAAAAAGTTCTTAATTAGAAGGATTTTTATTGCTGCGATAGTTCCGTTCTAGCCTCAATAAGAGAGATCTGCAGTACAGGCAGCAAGAGCTGGAAGGCATCTTGGATATATGAAGCACTGTTTGAAGCCTACGAAAACAGAAATCAAAATACACACATGAATAATTATGCTACCAATCAGTTTTACCAACCACATACTCATTTCAAACAGCATTGATTAATGCATATAAGAAACAGAAGACTAGTGCTTGTCAGATTTTTAAGGCTTCATTCTAGAAATCAATTTAATACTAAGTTTTTGAGTGGATTTATGCCACTAAGCAAAAAAGCAACTGGCTTAAAAACTGCCAAACAAGATCAAGTGCAATCTGAATGCAGGATGCTGTTTTTGCTAACAGATGAGAAGAATTTGTTTCAAAGTGAAGCATAAATATGCTGTGGCAGGAAGGAAGAACACACCAACAGGAAACACCCATTTCCTACCACACCTCAGAAGTTTACAAGCATTGAGAGCCAACTACACAGCTAGGAAGTGTTGGGACTCTTGCATGCTAATTTCTGAGCTTGTCTAAGGTTTGACTTTGGACATTTAAATTCTAGAAATCCAGACTGCTGAATTTAATGTATGCCTTCTGACCCATCATAACTGTCAGCTGAGACCACATAAGGCTCACTCTTCACTAAGTAACTCATCTCTTGTACAAATCTACAGACATTTATTAAAACTTTTACGTTATTAGATAGGTAAGCAGAATCTTAGACCATAGGTTAGAGAACCTGGCATGCATAAGGATACTGAAGTGGAAAAAACCCAGCATATCTATTTTTTAAGTACTAGCTTAAAGTTTTAATTTTAGCATAACTGACCTCCAAAAACACTCCAGTGATTAAGGGATTCAGCACATCTGCTTTCTCTTTGGCCTGCAGAAATCACACATATATTATCCTGATTGAAAATTCGATCACATTTCTTCAAGCAAGATAAAGCTAAATCCTCCATAAGTTTAAAATCACGATTGCTCCCTATAGGAAAGCTAAGTCACAAGCTGCAGAGGACCTGCCTTGCAGCATGCAAATAACAATGTAACCCACATATGCCCAACACAAGGTGTATACGAATACACACATTGCATCTTCAAATGAACTGTGGACATCTGGAGAATTTGGAAATAATGATACTATCTTCAATAACACCCGAGTGTATTGGGAAATCCACAATGGGATCACAAACCTTATCTTCTTCTGTCTCCTTAGTACCGCCAGCACCAATTCCCAACCCCCACACTCTGTGCCAGGCTGAATGCAGCAGGAGGCATTCAAAAGCTCAGCATACATTCAGCTGCCACAATTTGGGGTACACTGACCTAGAGGATGAGTTCACAAGGCAAAAAACTACATATATAAATGTGCAAATACAAAAAGGACTTTGTGGTGAAGATCCCAAGGCTGTAATCAACTAACCGCATCTCATTCCTAAGAACTATGGTGTAACTCTTACCCCTGCAGTTGTTAAGCACGTAGTAAACTCTTTGGAGAAGGTTGACAGTTCTTTACACAGCACAATTGTCATTCTGTGGAAGAAGAGTGGGAAAACCATGTAGCAAATACAGTCTGCAAGAATAACTTTCTTTTAGCATTCGTCTAAAACACAAATACCTTGTTTCCATGCATATAAAGCTAAATTAAACCACAATTGATATAGAACATATGAACAGTGTATAAAGATCCAGAAGTTCCCCAAATAAATTAGGGAGGAGAAAGATGGAAAAATAAAAAATTAAAGCCTAAGATCTGAAACAGCATTCAGAGGACAGACACATCCATTCAAGAAGGAACAGTACTAAGCTGGGTTTTTTTTCTGACAAGCATCATTTTCTGAATTAAAGTACTGCATATTTCATATACTTGCCAAGTATCTCCTGACATAAACGAAAAATCTCGTGTTATGCATTATTGGTAAGTCCAATCTACTAATTAGCTGCAGTAATTTTACAATATCACATACCTAACATACTAAATGATTAACAAAAAGGTAATTAAGAATCACTTTTATACTACAACTGCTTTGTCATATTTTAAATGTCTGTCTGTTAACTGGCACAAGCTTAGGGCAAACGTTCTTCTTGGCTATATAATAGCTTTCAAGTAGGGTTTCTTCTTTCTTATCAAGAAATGACTTTTACCTGGAAAAAGAGACAGCTGAATTCTGCTGGAAGATAGTAATGCCACCCATTGCAACTTTCAACACATATGCAGAATTCAAGAGCCCTGCATCCCATGGATTTGCAAAGAATTATTAGACAGTTTAATCAGTATGTAAGTAATTATATGCTACAAATTTAGTAAGAGATGAACTTACTGTGAAAGGGACTTGGCTCTGTCTGTGGCTGTCACCTCTTGTTTCTGACCGTGTAGAAATAAAGCTGCAGTTTTGTGAAACATTTCAATGGAGCATGCTGTCAGTTCAGCCAGACTTCTTATGGCAAACGCATGAATATCCTGCAAGAGTTAAAAAGATTCTCCATACCATACAAAAACTAGCAGCTTTTATTATTTAAAACAAGTGAGTCACACAATGTACTACCACTGCACTGCCCTTTTAGACCTCAGAATCTGCACAGAAATAGAAACCCATAAACTCTGGGAATCACAACTGTAACTTAGCAGCCAGATAAACACTCTGCAGTCAGATATTCTCTTCCTTCATTTCTCAGTTACCTCTACTGATTTTTTATCATCATGGTCACCATCTCCGGATTCTACTTCTTGGTTTTCTTCACTCTCTTCTTCTTTAGGAAGACTACTGTTGAATCGTGCTATCCATTCATGAGCAGATGTCCTCACCTGCATGAAGATGTGCCATAGTGTTTAAAGCCTAGAATGAAGCCTCCCTGCACACCACAAAACATGGAGTATTGGCTCTCTCTAGAGGAAAAAACAGCTATGACTCCTGAGCTGGTGAGACGAACCAGGACAAATGATCCGTTGGCTACACTGATGTAGCTGAGGGCAGTCATTTCTCTAGCACTGCTGCTGGAGTTTACCAGCAAGACCACGACTAACAGAGGCACTTTAAAAATATGTTTGCAGAATGCTGCTGCCACTTCGTGGATCTGAAGGGTAGTGAAATGAAGGCAAGGCAATTCTACCTCTTACCAACTTCTGAACGTAGTAAAACGAGCTGCTTCATACCAAGAGTAGGGCTTCAATTCATGACTGTATGTTGATTTCACTGTGGTGGCTGAAGGCTTATGGCTCCTGGTTATCTTTGCCACCACTTATTGCTGCCCAGTGACGGGGCAAAGACACACCAGTGTCTACTGATTCAGAGCCAAAGACATTACAGAACATGATTTTGCCCCATGAAGTCAAAGGAAAAGGCCTCTCTTGCCTACCGTTGTCAAAGGATCTACAACACAGCTGGTTTTCATGCCTTTGGGATTTTCACAAGCAAAGCAGGACTGAGCAGCAGTTCCTGTGAGGAATCTCTCCAGTGTTTAAAAGATGGGAAATAACTCACTGTGATCAGTTTGTCTGGCTTTGAGGAGATACGCAATTCCGAAAACAACTCGGTCACTTCTTTTGTGAACTCTTCATCTCCTAAAGGTCAGATAAGGTTAAAAAATCCACATGAAGGACAGATACAGGAATAAGCAGCACTTCAATGCACAAGTCTGTCAACTCTTTCCTTTATTTCGCTTTGAATCATCAACTCAGGCAAGAACAGATCAAACCTGAGAAGGTGCAGATACCAGTACCAGAAGGTTAGCTTTTGCTCAGGCAGCGTTTTATAATGCACTAACTTGCACACCTCCTTGGAGAATCTGAAATATCACTTAAAACCTATGGTTCTCCTAATATACACGGCAGGGCAGACGTTAGCAGTGAGGGGGAGGCTGCGAGATCCATCATGTGCAAATATAAAAGATACATTAATTGTTAAGTGATAGCAAGTGCAGGTGTGTAAGCCCTCCCTCATGAGCCATTTAGGTAAAGGCAATGCAAGAAATTTACATTTAAATCTGTGTAATCCTCAAGAATCACATGGCTCTTGCGTATGGAGGCACCTCTGAGTATTTCAATCTGTGTGGCTAACTCTCATTGAAAAAATAAATAAATAAAAAGGCTTTTTGCTTTCCCACAGGCTGGACAACTCTATTCATAGTCTTCCCCTCATGGTCAGGGGAACCCAGCATCTCTTTGAATTTACATTTTGGCTCATGGTCAGTTGTATGAACTGCCCAGGAGTCAAGCAACTCTAATCCTGCTCTGGCGAGAAATTGCTCCTGCTACAGAATTAATGCACAGCAGCTTTCCAGAGATGAAGAGTATTGCTACCTGTCCTGCTCCTGGCCACAGATGGCTTTACGATTAAGCATTCAGCTAAAGAATAACTTAACTTTGTCATCATGCCCATTGCTAGTGATGTCAGGGCTGGCTGGTTCTGCATTGAGAATTTAATTGAGAACCAGTTTCTCCTCCCAGAACCTGGGGCTCTCTTACCCTTCTTTTCTTCCTCCTCTTCTTCAAAGAATTCAGGTAAAGAAAAAGCTTCTTTGAGTTGCTCCATCTCCTCCTTCAGTGTGTCCAACTCTTCTCCAGAGAGGGCATTTAGAACTGATTTCACCTAGTTAGGGGCAGCACAGCCCAAGAGAGAATCATAACTCCAACAAGAAAAAGAAACAACATGAAGATGTAGCACTGGTTTACATCACATGTAAAAACATCACAGACTGATATTAATGAGAAAGTGGTATTTTCCTATGGGAAGGAAGAAAGGGGAAAAGACCTATTTCTGAAGTCTCATTAGATAATAATGGCTTCTTAAGGAGTTATTCAAATAATTTCTTTCATAAAAAAAGTGAATGACTTCTGAAATTGCATGCTGATCTGCCCTCCTCCCTGCTCCACAACGGAGAGGACAATCTGCTATGCTTACAATACTCTCCTCTTCTCCAGACCAAGGCAGCAAACAAGTGGATATAACGAGAGAGTAATTTGTGGTAAGTTGCTGAACACACACAGGAACTGAGGCTAGCTGGGTAAAGAGAACAGCTCTGGGAGCCGAGGACAGGACACAATGCTCCCAGGGTAAACACCAGATCATAATGCAGGGGTCAAAGTGAAGTTGTGTAATCTATCATTTTATAGCAAGTTCTGAGCACCTGATTTTACATGTATATACGTATATTTCTAATCTTTTTTTTCCCTGCTCAGCTGAACTCAAAATAGAAAGCAAATTGCTCAAGGCCATTACCTTTGATTCACTCTCTCTGGAAAGGATCTCTAAGGCTTCCAGATGCGAAAGACCCTGAAACTCATCAAACAGTAACCCATAATGGGCTTTCTTCTCTGTAGCCATGGTAACCTCCGTAGCTGTCTGCTGCTCTTCTTTCTCTTTTGCCTCTCGTAAGACCTGAAAAAGAAAAGCAGAGGACTCAGGTCAGTACCAAAAGATACAGAACATGGGAGGAGAAGGCTTTTGGTTCAATAGTAAATGGTCGCTTAATGACAGGACCACAAAAGAAGGGAGAAGAAATGAGAGAAGCCAACGAGGAGCTGATATGGAAGTGCCATACCTGAGATAACGTAGAGTTTCTGTTCATTAGGCCTTTTGTTTTTTTGAATCCAGGGTCTCCCTCAGCTATTACATCCATTGTCTTTTTCCCGATGAATTCCAAGGCATCCAGACCTCCACTAATAACACTTTTTCCCTAGGAATCAGATTTGGATATAGACAGCACGTAAAACTCACAGAAGACTGTACAATTGAAGAAATTGAATTGGAAGATTTATATCAGCAATGTTACACCAGACACTCACATATAAGCCAAATTGGTCCTTGTCACCCTAAAATTCAACCCTAATCGCCACAAAGAGAGCAGAAGGACACAGAAAGAGCAATGATACATTATCATCCAACGGTTTAATACAGCACTCAGGCAGCTGCAGCAATCTGATAGGAAACACATTTTTATTTTGTGAACAGGTTGGTTCTCAGCACATTAAAGTATTAAAGTATTTAGTTCTCATCCTTCCAATCAGAAAACACTGGACCTGTAGGGTTTGGTAGCTAAGTCTTGTCCAAGCCTTAAAAGCAGAAGCAAGCTTTCCATCTGCGGCTCTTTCAGATTCATGGGCAAATTGACAAGACAAGCAGATCACAAAAGCAGTTTCTAAGGGTAATGGGTTCCTTTGAAGTGCATTTCTCTTGGTCACAGGAACAAGCTGATTTCTAAGCAATTTGGGCTAGTTTCACAGAAGTTTTTGAAGAGGAGAATGGATTTAATCTCTAGACAGTTCTGTGGAAATCAGTGGAAATATTCCAGGAATGAGTCTGATCCTGCATTTACCTGAATACTCTAAAGGAAGGGAGCAGACATAACAGAGTACAGAAGTGACGTGCATGGGAATGCATGCACCACACGGTCCACCATTAGGTTTTTTTGTTACAACATTTACTACAGAACTATCACAATTCAAGACAACTTAATCATTAAGTGCCAGTTAGAAGCAAGGCGCAGGATAAAGACTGAAGGTTGAAACAGTTTCTCACCATTCATCCCACAAAAGTCAAAATTAAAAGTTTCCTCTTACAATGTTTCAGACAAAAGGCAGAAAATCCAGTGCTCTCTTAAACCCACTGTCTCCTGCATTCCCAACTCACTCACTGTGCTTTGGACAGCCGTAGAGATGGTTGATAAAACTCCAAGAGCCCCAGCAATAGGAAAGGAACTGCCATCATCAGCTGCATCTGTGCTGCTAGCACCAGGATTCTCACTTCCTGCATTAGAAGACAGGAAATTAACTTCCTCACTCCCAAAAAAAGATCCTGTCAGCTGCAGAGTGGAGAAAATTAACAAACACCAAGCGTCAGCCAGGAGCAGGGCTAGAATTGGGATTATTTCCCTACGTACTTTTCAGAGCTAACAGAAGTAAGCAATAGAGCATTATTTTAGCACACAGAAAATGTGCAAGATGCAGAGTAAGGTGATGCTATTTTGGGGCTGATTATATTATGAGAAATGTTTCAGTGTTGTTTTTATGCAGTAAAAACTGACCTCTTGTAGTCTCTCTAGTCTCTGAAGAGATTTCACTAGGACTGGGGATCCCAAGGGTTGTTTCTGCTTTTTCTATGACATTTGAAATACCTTGACCTAGAGAAGACAGCAGTAGTACTTTAACCATGACATACGAGAGAAATCAGAACAGAAACGGGATTAGGGCTGCATATTTTTTTATTATTATGGATTCCTCCTGTTCAAGACAGTTTAACCAGCACTAAAAGCTACTACTATCCATTGCTTACCAATGTAATGAACCCAGGTTTCATCTCAGCTTTTAAATCAAGTACCAGCTGAATACCAGTTTAAAATACCAGCTGAAAATGATGAAAATATCTTAAAAACTTGAAAGTAATTTTGGCTGTGTGTATCTCTCTAATCTTACTGTAACTTTTGGTACAAATTTTCCCCATTACTTGAACAATTCTCTTGACATTTTTCCAATAATTGCTTCTGTAACAGAAATCCTCTTCTCTAGAAACAAGCTCAAGAGCACTAGCTTGAGAACTGAAGTACAGTTAAAATATTTATCAAATACCGGAAAGAGCCTTACCTACAGTAGCTACGGTAGCAGATGCAGTTGACAGAAGAGATTTCCCCCAGCTTCCCCAGTACCCCCATCCTGTCTGAACTGCAGCAGGAGAATCTGAGACCTTTAATGAAGAACAGCAGGAAAGAGTGATGCAGGTATTATGGCGAGGAGAGGAACACAAGCAGTCTGTAATGTCCAACTTTGGGGCAGCTTTTTCTTTGCAGATAAAGAGCAATGTGAATTTTCAAAAAAGCCGTGAGGCTTACAGTCAAAATTCTTCTGTCCATAAAGCCATGAAATGTGAAGTCACATTATTCAGAGCAAGCACAGGAACATACCTTGAGGGTTTCAGCTGCGGGCTTTTCTGTGGCAGCAGGCTGGCTGGGGGATTTGGGTTCAGGTCTTTTCCGAGTCATAGGCACAGGCTCGAGCTCTTGCTCTCTCTCTTCACTGCTCTCAGCGCAGCTGAGTTCCTCTGCTTTCTGTTCATTTTCATCTTTGTAAAAGGTATCTTCTTTCAGATTTTCACCGCTGTCTCTCTCAGACATGACTATGGACATCCGTAGAAAGCAAAGCATATAAAATAATCACTCCCTTGTACACTTGGACATTAGTTCAAAAGCATCACATTTTATTTAAATATTAAACACAACTAAGACAAAAATCCCTTCATGTTGCCACACATACCCGCACAAACAGATTATGTTTTTAAGGGAGTGTGTACACCAAGTTACGTCTGACTGGAAGAAATGTCACACTTGGAAGTTTAAAGTCCCACAGAAACACGTGGCTTTATCTAACCGACACGCCCTCTCCGCAGGAAAGAAACAGGTTGCTAACTCTGAAAAGCAAATAAAAGGTACAAAAGGTCCTCAGATAATTACATCCATGACTTGCTTCACCAAAAAAAAAGCGAAAACAAATTGCTTGGGACAGCTGCTTTGACGGGTGTCAGATACGACGGGATAGCTGTCAGAAAGCTGCGCAGGTAGGAAGGCAACAACCAGTTCGCTTCTCTATTTAGGGCTGAGCTTCGCCATGGCATTAACACCACCCAGAATCTGAAATACGCTCCAGCTGCCAGAGCAGCCAGCCCCGACGCCGCACATTGGGGATGACAGTGCCCACGAACGGGGCTGCCATGCTGCGGCCTGCTCACGGGGCAGAGGTTTCTCCCTCCCGCTGGCTTTGCTGGCAGCACTTCACCAGCTCCAGGGCAGTAACTTGAAGGCAGGGACAGGCAGGGACAGGCAGGGTCGCTCCGAGCATCCCACGGCCCCCCAGCATCGCCCCCGCAGAGGCGGCCTCTGATGCAGTCAGGGCAGCTACCCCCACCACGGCTTTTGTCGGCCTTAGCGAAGGAGGAAGACAGCGGCCCCCGCGGAGAGGGCAGCGCTGGGTGACAGGCACGGCCCTCCAGCCCCATTTCCCCGCGGCCCCCCGCAGCGGCTGGCAGGGGCCCCTCACCCCGCGGCAGCCCCAGCACCCCCGGGGCACCCCACCGGGCCCGTCCCCACCCGGGGCACCCCCCTGCGCTCCCCAGCCCTGGGGGCCTCCCTCTGCCTCCGCTTCCCCGGGAGACCCCCCCGGGCCCCATAACCCCCACACGGGGCTGTCTGCCCATAGGGGACCCCCAGGTACCCCAGAGCCCCCCCTTTCCTTAGGACGCCCCGTCCCGCAGAAGGCCCCTTCCAGCCCCTTGTGCCCCCGGCCCTCCGACGGCCGCCCCGCCGCCCCGGTGCGGTGCCTCACCCGCCAGACCGGGCCGCCCCGCCAGCTCCGCGCTCCCCCCACCGGGCGGACCGTAACCATCGAGGCGAGGCGCAGAGCGGCACGGGCCGGCTGACCCCGGAAGTGCGGCCTAGCCCGGAAGGGCGCGCGGGGAAGCAGGTCCGGGCGGCGGGACCGGCGGCAGTGGCGGCGGCGGTGCGGGGTGGGTCGGGCCTAACCACCCTCCTCCCGGTGAGAGCGGTGTACCACTACCTCACTGCGTTACGGTGACGCCAGGTTTTGCCTGACGGCGTCGGAGTCGGGGGGAACGGCGCAGCGGCGCGCAGGCCCTCCGCGCCCACCCCGCTGCTGAGGGAGAAGTCGGGGGCCCGTGTCTTACCGCGCTGTTTTGGCATGGAAATGTTGCCGGGGGGGGAGGGGGGCGGCCTTCTGGCGTGACGTCATGCTCCTGTGACGTCAGGCCGTGTGACGTTAGACAGCGTGACGTCAGGCCGGCATGGCCTGGGTTTTCTGGGTTGCAGTGTGAGGAGTGTGGACGTACATTGTGTTCCCTGCAGCCTTGAGCGGGGTTTTTCCCCGAGCGAACGTGGATGCGTGTGGGGCTGGGGCTGCTGGGGACAGGGTTCCCGTTCAGTGGAGTTTTGTCCCTGAGCGTTTTTACCTGACAGCAGGGAAAAAAAACCTTGTTTTTGTGTGCGGCTGATCCCGTGTCCTTCGTGAGTTACCCCGCGACACGTGTCGGGCAGCCCAGGGACCGCGTACACGCAAGACACCACGTGCCGTAGGGCAGCGACGCCGGGTGAGATTTGCCCTGCTCTCCTGACCGTTTGCGCCTTACATTGGTTTTTGGGCTGCGAGTGCAGCCGCTTCCCCGCGGAGCCTTCACTGGTCCCCGCAGAAGGTGAACCCCCCCTGCAGCCTCTCCCATGCTGGGACCGTGCCTCTTGTCGAGACCCCACCATCTATTTTCATCAGCTTTCCAGGAGTTAATGTCTTAACGGGCTCCGCCAAATGCTGCTCCCTGGTTTGAAAGAGGGCTAGAGGGGTCTTGCGGGATGGTCACAGCAGCCTTATTTCTGCAAAATGTCACACTGTGAGTAGGAAGGTGTGCTCTGTGCAAAAGTGAACCGTTTAGATCTCTTTAGCGTGCATTATTACCAGTTAGCTTGTTGTAAATGCCAAAATATGTTTCCATGGTGCGTGCCAGACGTGGCAGTCAGTTAGAGCAATCTGTGGTCTGTCAGATGTGTCTCGGTTTATTGCTTTGCTTTTCTCCAGGTATGAAATGATGTTATGAGCAGTGAATGTAAAGCCATATAACTTGCAACCTCTTGGGCCCCAATTTTGCAGTGCCTTATAAATGTGTGTAATTTTAAGTACTGTCAGTACTTCCATTGACCTCAGTGGGACCACTTATAGTGCTCTCAGTTAAACACACACACTTTTTCAGGATGAGAGCCAAAGATGACTCATACAAGCGTATGCATCACAGATTTTTATCTTTCCGACACTATTTGTTGTTACAACTTACGGTTTAGTAAAGGTTAAATATATTGAGCTCAACTTCAGTTGTAAAATAGCCAGTTTCTATTCTGCACATTTCGTCTTGCTTAGGATTAATGCTTTCTTGAACAATTGTGATGTTGGCACTGCTCACACTTTATCCTTTTTGGATCCTTTATCAGCTCCAGCAGCTGTTTTGCATAAGTGTGATGGTTGAAGAATATGGAGTCCACAAACCATTTTATTTTTCCCAGTGCTCAGTAGTGAGAGATCATTGTCTGCTTAGCAATAATGGCTTTTCCAAAAGCGAAATGTGACAAACAATTTCTAATAAATCAGACCTCGAAGAGTTTAATAATAAAATTCAATGACCCATCACCAATGTTTTATACATTATGCAAGCTCGGTGCAAATATAGTGGAGAGCATATGCAATTACTGAAGATAATTATCTTATTCTTATGAGGGAAAATGTTGCTGAGTATTTCTTGTGTTAAATAATTGAGGTTTTAGGAGGAGTGTCACAGACACTTGGAAATCTAACAATTTAAATTTAATAATTTAAAATGACAATAACACAGGCAAGGTACAGGAGGTACCGGAATTATTCTTTAATAAATCTAAAACATTATTAGTTGGGAGGTTATTGTTTTGGAAGATTGGAAGTTATTTTGTGTGTTTGATTCAATACTGAAGATGAGGGTTTGTCTTCACTGCAGTGCTATCATCAGTTGTAACTGCATCAAAAGCTGTGAAGTCAAGTCCCGATGCATGCAGAAGCCATTAAGTGCAGTGGCATTTGTAACTGAAGGCAGCTGTGTCGTGGAGCAACGTGTGTTGAAGATCTGTGACCACAGCATATCGTTTGCTAGCGCAAGCCATGACAGACACTCAAATGGCAACGCCGGCAATCCAAATGTCAGTGGTCCACAGACTAATAACAAGCCACAGTCTGCCTTTGAGAAATCTGCACAAGGTTACCAAGTTGTCACTAGCCTTCTGAAGGCTCTGAAACCCTCAGAAAATGCTAGGGGTCTAAAAAAGGAAGGCTAAGACTACTCCTTCAAACAGAAGAATAGTTGTTGATCAGCAGCAACCTTAGTATTGGGGTTTTTTTTCAGACCTGTGTAGGTGATGCGACTAGGATGCTCTTCTCCAGAGGCAGCAGGACTCAGTAACCTTTCTTTAAAGTGTAACTGGTGGAAAGCAGGAGCAAAAGAGGCCTTGGTACTTTTTAACCGTTTAGCTGTGGGAAAGTAGCTTCTTCAGCACAATGGCATAATTGAGTTCTTTGCGCTGGTCTCTTCTTAAATCAATGGACAGGAGGCATGATAGAAAACAGAGTGGGACCAATAAAAAAGTAAGAGGGCAGATGAAGGGATTGCTGTTTACAGAAAAACAAGTGGAGGGCCTGTTTTCCAGTTTCTCTTGCAGGATTCAGTGGGTGAGGTGGTTAGTCAAGCTTGAAGGAGAGTTGGACACAGCTGTCTTTGCCTTCTTTGTTAAATTGGCAACAGCCACAAGAGAAACGGGTCAGATACACATTTCTCATCAGATGTTAAGTCTGGGATCTGGTTTGACCTTGAATTTAAGTTGAATTAACTTCAACTTAAAAAAAATTCCCAGTCTGAGTATTGTGTTATCAGCAGTTTTTCCTGTTCTTGAATATGCTTAATTTTTCTCTGCTGAAAAGACAATTAGTACAAATGACTGGTATTTATTTGTATTAAATTATGTTTCATAAGTGATAGAATTTCTGTCTGCTTTAGGCAGTGTTAACTAGTGATTCTGGAAGGATGAGAAGTGTCTGCATTATTTATTAAGAAAATGTATTCCTTTGTATTGTGATACTTATGAAATTCAACTCTACTAGTATTTGTTATTGGTAGAAGAAAAGATGATAAATTTGAAGTCACATAGTCAGTGGGATGAAGTCAGATATTCTTTAAGGTAACATTTTGGCTTGAGGCTTCTGTACTTTGTAAATTGGTTTTTAGGGCTCTGGAGCAGTCTAGATGGAAACATAACTCCAGGGAATGCACATTGGATTAGAAATTTTCTTGAATCAGGCTTCCAGGAAAATTGATTACAGATTTTCTCTTATCGGTGTCATCTCATTTTGTTACAAGTTGGTTTTATTCTGGCTTTTAAAAAGGGAAAATCTTTGTGTGCAAAGAGCATACAATTAAAGCCTGTATCCTAATGTCTTAAAGTATCTTTTGTGCACATTAATTTGAAGAGTGTAAATTCTGTCCCTAGACAAAACAATTTTTCAAATTGCTGTGAAGCATGGGTAGAGAAGATGATAAACAAGATACAACCGCTGAGATGTAGCAGCATAAAGTAAAAGATTTTCAACAGGAGTTTATTGTAAAACAAACAAGATAAAAAGGGGCAGAGTTAGAAATTATAGCGGCAACAGCAAGAGAGATTGCAAAAAAGGAAATATGTTTGGACATCAGTGTCCTGATACTCAGAAAGGGACTTCTCAGTGGCTGTAGATAACTGCCAAGAGAGTTTTCCCAACACAAGAAACTATAAGCACATTATATAGTATTTAGATATTTAACACCGATTGTGCCTCTAAAATCAAGTAAGTAGATGTATAAATGCTAAAAATCAGATGTGTGTGTGCTTTGTTTTTTTTCTAGATGCTAAATGGAAGAATGGCTTTAGAAAACAAGGGCTTAAAAGCACTTTGATATTGGTGGGGAGGGTGGCAGAAGTTATGTCCTCTTCCTTGCTTTTCTTCCTCTGTTAAGAAAGCACTTTTTCTCTGTTAGCAAATGCAGAATGTACTTTATGACCCTAAAGATAGTTATGCATTTCAAGTAGTCTGAACAATATGTTCTTTTTTAAAAACCTTTTCCTGTTAATGATTATTGTTCCTGAGATTATTTATTTGGATAGGAAGATGAACATCTAGAAGACTGAAGGTTGTGCTAATGCCTTCTTACTCTAGTTTCATTACTGTGTTCTGAGCAAAGCTCTGATTTGGAACCTCTCAGCTGACAGTTTATATTATGCTAATCAAAATCTGTTTACTGGAAATGATATTTGAATACGCCGTAAGGTTGCTATCATTAATAAACTTAATTCTTTCTTTTTTTTTTTTTCAGTTGGATTTCCAGTTTCCACTGCTAATATTGAAGGTCTTGAAAGTGCATTTGGATCCAAGACATTTTCTATCACTGAACAAATCAAGAGCCTCCTCTCCTATCTCAGAGCAATACAGACAGCTTAATATCATATGACCTCATTTCTCCAAATTAAATGAAAAAAGAATTTTCTCTAGCTTTCCATGAAGCTCAGCTATTGCCTGTTAATTTTGACTGTTAGTGCTGATCTTTCAATTGAATTTACACTGGAAAATGTAGCTTTTAACAGGACAGTTGCTTTTGAGTCTTTCAATGCATCACTTCATACAGTGTCTCAAGCTTTAGTAAGTTCTCCAGCACACCATGATATCATAGCCAAAGAGGGGACCAGTATTTTAATTGAATGTAAACTGAACATCAGCCAGTATGAATATATTCTTTGGTATAACTCCAGAGGACACCTGCTTGAACAGAGAGATGAAGGTGAGCTTTCCTGCTGATTTCTATCCTTCAGTATTCCCCTTTTATACAGTATCTGAAAACCTCTGGGACTTTATTACCATTTTCTCTTGCTATCCTCCCATTTTTACAGTTGGGAGATAAGGAGAGAGCAAGACAAAGTCCTTTGCCCTCTGGCATGTGTCGTGTGAGTTATACCTAAGTTTTTCTGTCCTAGCCCGTGTATCCTGCTGTGGTGCCCCACAGAATTGTTTTGTTCACGAGGCATCACAGTATTCAATACAGAAGAAATTAATCAGCTTCCTACCAGATACTAACTGATGTTTTTATTTATTATTGCTCTGGTTAATATTCTATTTTTCCAAACACGTGAATTAAACACAATTCTTCACAACTTGTGACCTTTTCCAGCTGGCAATCAGTGCATTAATTTTGTTACAGGATTTTTTAAAGTATAGTATAACTTACTACATTTCTTTCCTGGTTTATGCACCAGTAAGACTGTGGAAACTAATGCAGTTTGTAATGGCCAACGATGAAATATATGCTATTTAACTCTTTTGTATAGAGGGAGAATTTATTCGCCTAGCTATTGGCTCTTATACTTCTGTCCCTGTAGTTTTTAATTTTCAAAAAATAATGTCTTAGAGATGCATGTGGTTTTCTCTACTCTGTTAGTATTAATGAAGGTCATTGAGCTAATTGATAGGATCTTCTTGGAGGCCATCTTTCTGCCTTAAGTATTCAGTAACCTCCTTGTAGTTATAATGCCATCTGGAGATTAGTTCAAAGCAGAGTAATTAGAAGAATGAGTTATGAAAACAGTTTTCCCCCTAAGTTATAAATGCGTAGGAAATACTGTATAAAGCTAGCTTCTTTTATTGATTTCTTTTTACATGGGTTTTGTATATCAGCACTGCGTGCTCAGCAGAAAACTGTGTCTGAAGAAAATCCTGGGTTCTTTTGCCAGCAGAGCCATTTACAGACTCTCATCTTTTTCATGGGTCACTTGACTTTTGACTCTGAACGCATGGAAAATTAGACTTTATAGAGGACAGTCTTTCAACACAGTGTTACACAGTGAGTGAGAAGCACTAGTTAAGAATTAGGTTCCCTGTCAGAAAGAACTAGCAGTCCAAAAGCACACAAAAAACTGTGGATGAGAGAAAGCAGAAGAACCAGTGTAGCAAGCATGCAGACTAATTTACCATTAAGCAGTAGGCTTGGTAACTGGGTTATGGCTTTCTGTATCACAAGCAGGAAAAGGAAATTTCATTCCTTTGTGTGCTGTTTGTATTATGCTAGAAATGGACTGCTGACTTCCAAGCTCCATCTCCTGTTGATGGAGGAAACAGCATGTGTCTAGTTTACCAAGTGATTTTTTTGTTTCATTAACTCAGTTTATTTGTTTTGAATCTCCAGGTGGACGGTGGAGGATTGCTGATAATTCCCTTAACATCACAAAGGTCAACTTTGCTGACCGAGGGCGATACACGTGTGCTGCTGTTAATCGTAATGACACCTTGTATTACACAGTCACCCTGAGGGTTATCTTCACCTCAGGAGACATGAGTATCTACTACATGATTGTGTGCCTCGTTGCCTTTGCTATCACCCTCATTTTAAACATAACCCGTCTGTGCATGATGAGCAGTCACCTCCGCAAAACAGAGAAGGCTATCAATGAATTCTTCAGGACGGAAGGGGCTGAGAAGCTTCAGAAGGCTTTTGAGATAGCCAAGCGTATCCCTATCATTACATCCGCCAAAACGCTAGAGTTGGCTAAAGTCACTCAGTTTAAGACCATGGAGTTTGCTCGGTACATTGAAGAACTTGCCAGAAGCGTTCCCCTTCCACCACTGATCCTTAACTGCAGGGCATTCATGGAGGAGATCTTTGAGGCTGTGCGAGTTGACGATCCCGATGAAGTTGGTGAGGAGGAAAAACAGACCCAAGCCTGCGGTACCCAAGCTGCAATCTACCCCATCAACCCAGAGATCAAGCGCAGCGATTCACCAGCTGGGGATTCTGACGATGGGTCCATGAATGAGCAAGGTCAAGAGATAGCCGTTCAGGTGTCCATTCACCCGCAGTCAGAAGTGCAGAGCATTGACACTGTTTCTCACGACAGCTGCCAGTTTGCGCCTTCTGAGGAAGGCACCTGCTGAGTCCAGCGATACACTGTTGTGAAGGAAGCACAGATGACCCTAGGATACTGCGAGAGAGGGGTCTGCGAACAAGCTGCCTCAGTCCCACGTGCACAAGTTTTCCAAATCACAAGGTGCCAGAACTGCTACTGAAATCTGTATTTTCTGCCAGTGTTGATCTGATGATTTCAAGTCTTAGGGAAAGCCACTTTGGAATATTGTGCAGTGGCTTTTCTTTTTAAAGCAAGCTTGTATACTTAAAATATGTACCAAACAGGAATTCTTTGTCCTTGACTCCTTGGTAGCTTCTGATACTTCTGATCTGTATTAGAAGTGGCGAAGCTGAGCAGTACAACTTGCAATAAGATCTTTTCCTTTGTGAACTCTCTTCTTTCACAAAGTGGAGCCAGAATTCCTTTGAGTCAGTGTTGTTGTCCTGATGAATTGAGTTGTGTGCTCTTTTTGAATTGCCTCTTGGTCCGTGTAGCCCATCAGAACCATGGTGAGCTTGAACAAATCTGTTTTGTGTCGTGTGCTTCTATGTTGCTATCAAAATGTACTGTACTTAGGGAAAGAATAGTACCAGGATCTGCTGCTGGATTAAATAAATTGTTGTAGTTTCAAAGCAGCTTAGAGAACAACCAGGGGGTCTCAGTTTTCCATGCGTCTGCAGAAAACTTGTGCGTACTCTAGCGTGTGGAGAGCGAATTGTTGCTACAAAGCTTGTCGCTTAAACTTGGTGCTGATTGCCAAAGCGCCTTACCCTGGTTCTGTCTTACAGAATGGAGCAGTAACAGCACTGCTGGCACTGTCTTTCTTTTGACTTTGCTGATTTCACTCACTATAGAAAATCCAAAGTTTTATACTCTATTTGACATTGTTGTGAGAAAAGAATGACAGTAATATGTAGTGGCATAATTTAAAAATGAATTCATCTACAGATCAGGTGTCTCAGGCACTTCTTTCTGAACAACATTATAGTAAAGGAGGTGAAAAGCAGTGACACTCACTTTGCTCTGGCTAGTACTTTCAGAGAGCAGTTGCAGAGAGAGTGGTTAGCGGAGGGGCTGGCTGAGCTGTTCGCCAGCCACTGTTCTCAGGAGTGGAGTAACCCACTGAACGTGCCCCATCTCATCCGCTGATGATGGGTGGCAGAACAGGGAGGTGGGATGCTGGCATACGTCATAAGTATGTAAGTACTACAGCACAGATCTCCCGCATGGCTTCCTCAGCTGTAGAGATCAAGCCTCAAGGAATCAGAGTGCAGACAAGAATCTAGTTTCTTCTTTCACTCTTTGGTGCTGATTTTTTTTCTCCTTAACATTTATTTGTAAGTTGTATCACTTAAATAGCATTTTATATCCTGTTGAGATATAGTAGATGTAAGGCTTGTAAGCACTCCACAAATTAATTTCTTACAACTACTGGAAGCATATTGCCATATAATTTTAACAACTTGGCAACAGGAGCACCATTTAATTTCCCACAACTCTTTTTTCTTTCCTTATTATTACAGAAATGTCAGTTGAACAAGTGATTCTGGGCGACTGCTCAGGATTCTTAAGAGGATTTGACATTACATTTACATGAGTAGAAATGGAAAACAAGCAGGCACAGTGGTAATAACAGGGTGGGGCCGTCTGTTGTAATGCATGCTTGTGACAAGGGGTCTGAACAAATTATATTTATGGTATCATAAGAGGGAATGGGAAACTGAAGCATCTATTACTGTTTAAAATTACCTTCTGGGGAAAGTTCTGCAGTCAGCCACCAGTAAATGCAGCCTGGTTGGCTTTAGCGTGTCGGTGCTGTTTGTCAGGAAGGAAGAAAATTGCTGGCCTTGGTTATAGTAGCGTTCCCACCAGCTTGGCACCGTTTCCAAGACAGTAGCAAACTTTATCTGCTTCAGGGGAATAAAGCCTTCTGTAGACACTTAAAATAGCTGCTGCCCTCAACAGTAACTTCTGTTTTGCTCCATAGTTTGATGGCACTTTATGTCCAGGTGAAAAGTTTGTATAGTTTTGTGTAACCTGTCTGGTTTCTTTAAGTTTTTTGAGGTGATCAGTGTTAAAAGATACTCTTGTGGATAAATGCCTAGTTCTCTTAGAAGCCCTGCCAAGATGCTGCTGGCTTCACTTCTGTACTACAGTGAGGTCTGCAGGTTTGTTGCACGTGCACGAGTGGAGATTTGAGGGGCTGTATCATTTTGGATGTCCTAGTTGAAAGAGGTGGAGGCAACAGGAGAAAATGAACTGTTCTAATCTCCTTTGTGCCACAGGCCATCAGGATTGTACCTACACCTGCCTTTTTTCCCCATAAACAGCTCTCCTTGCTACTGTGAAACTGTTGCATTATGTACAGTAGCAGCTTCTTGGACATTTTGCCCCCAACTACATACGCAGTGTAAAGATGCAGCTACAAAATCAAAGCTCCATTTGGTTGCTTCTTAAGAAGCTGTTATGCAATCGTGATTGACAGATGTGTCATCAGAAGTGGCAGCTTACAGGCAGCAGAATGACACCAGAGGTGTGTCAGATAGGTGTCAGGAGAACAGTTTCTAGATTAATTCAATCTGTGCTTTGATTTTTATACTTTATTTACATAGCTCCAAATTCTTACTAAGCACAGTTACTTGATGTCTTCGTGTGTCCTCTTGCTGGTGGAGAGGAAGGAATGATTGTGCATAAAGGTCCTCAGAAATGCAGTTGCAGTGTCAATTGTGGGATAGTGAAGCTAAGAGTTTTCCTGAATTATTACAGTATTTTGTTTGCTAAATTAATTTCATTCCTGGGAAGGAGGTTGTTTTATAAGGATTTCAGTAAATCAGGAGTACTTATTAAATGTAGGGACTGATCCTACTCCCACTGAATTGAATTAGAGCAGATTTGAAGCTCTAGTGTATTTTACAAATGATATTACAGGATTTTTATGCATCTGAAAGCAAGGATGATGGTGATGTTACACTGTAAATGTAATTTCCAGAGAATGAAACTTAACACTGGTTTCCAAGCAACTTGTGAACTCTTCTTGTTATCTTGAGTAGATGTGTGCACTTAAATTTTTTTGATGTGTCTAATTGAACATTGACATTGAAAGACGACGTAAATGTCAGTGTTTCTCTCTTAACTTTTTGTAGGACAAGAAGAGTCTACATTGGTTTCCTTGCTTTAAACTAAATTCTTTGACAATCACAAGGCTATTTTTCTCTTCTTTGTGACTTATTTTAAATAACGTTAAATCTACTTGTTATCCAAGAGTACCTAAAACTAACTTTGTAGCGGTTATTTGTATTACCTGGATTGTAGTGTAACTGTTTAATGTAACCACATAGGATTTCATACTTTCATAAAATGAACTGGTAGATTTGCAAAATAAATTAAAAACAAAAGCCTCATTTTGTTAGGGTTTTCTTTTATATCAGTAAGGGGTGACGAGTGCCTGTCTATCCGAGGTTAAAGAGCAGCTGTGTTCAACTGAGCAGGATGATGTTAGCCAGCCTGACAAAGGTTGCTGGGATATTCAGTTATGTCATAGACCATTCCTGCTATGTCATTTTTTGATGTGTCAAAGTCCCCAGCAGCATCAATAATAATAATTAGCTGCATAAACAAATGGTAACAGACCTGAAATGGTTTCAGGAAGGCCAATGTGTTCTCTTGATTTTACTTTTGCAAGCTAAAAGAGTGATCGTGAAGTGCAGTGACCTTCAGTCACAAACCTGTATTTGCAGTTCTTACCTTTTTCACAGAATTGTACTATTCTGTATTGTATTCACCTCTTTATTTTTCTTTTTTTCTTTTTTTTCTTTTTTTTTTAATCCTCCTCAAAACCCATTGTATTTGGACACAACTTACATCCCAAAAGGCAACGCAGCACAAATGCGCAGTATCTAAAGCCTTCAAGTGACCAAGTCTGTGTTGCTGTTTTTCAGTGAGTTGCTGAGATGGCATAGAGGTATTTCCACTCCTGCGCCAAGGGAAGGATGTGGGCTGCTCTCACTCTGCATCGCTAGAGCTGGGGGAGGTGTAGGTCTGACTTTACCCTTGCTCTTTGCTAGCCAGCAGTTTATTAAATTACACAGGGAAGGAATAACAGCCCCTGGAGCGCTGCAATAAGCACACAGAGAGGGGAAGGAGGGGGCCATCCCACCTCATTTTGGTGACCAGGCTTGGGTTCCTGATCACTTTGCAATGAGTTCAGAGTATTAAACTCTGCCAGGGGATGATCCCAAGCCACTAAGTGAGGCGCTCGCCTGTCACCACTGGTTACCCTGGGAAGCCATATTTCCCATGTGAGCATCTGGTATTGCATGATAATGGATGGGCATGTCCTGCAGCTCTGCGTGCCAGCGTGGAGCACAGAGTAAAAGTGCCCCTAGTTAAGTTTAAACTGCAATCCTCTCCTGCCAAAACACCAAAAATCCAGTTGCTGAGAAACCCTCTGTAATATAGTCAGTGGGGTTGTGCAGGTGTGAATGAGAGCAGGCTTCACCCACGTTGTTTTTAAAGAACAGTCTCTGGTTGCCAGTCTCTGCACAATGCAGGTGATAGAATTAAAGATGAATCTTGGGGTCTTTCTCGTGAGAATTGGCTGCTTAAAGGAAGAATTATTTCACCCATACTCCTCAGGCTAGGTCAATGTTCAGTCATCATCTGCTTTCTATCTCCATGTTACAAGAGATGCGTGACTAATGGTTCAGTTTCTTAAAGCTCCTCTAACCTGACTATTCATGATCCCATCCACAGTGAACAAATTCATCTGAATGAATTCAAAGCACTTTTCCATTTGGATAACAACAGATCATTGAAAAAGGAGCTGCATTAAGGATGATTGTACTTTAATTTTAGGTGTGCTCCTTAAAAAATACTGTTTTTCTCAATGTTGCACCACTCTCATCTTGTGAGTCAAGTCTCATGCTGGAAGTGCACAGTGGAAACACAACCACGACATTCAGCTCAGGCAAGTTACAGCTTTATCCACTTCCATTCAGCCAGGTCATTTCACACCAGCTGGGTCTCTCTCCTCTTCATTTTTTTAATTGTATAGCAGCTCATTCAAATGTCTCCAAATACTGCCAGCTTTTTTGCATGTAGAAGGGAGAATTACACCATCACTCCAAAAAAAAAAAAATTGTTTTGCTAGATGTTCAAATATAAAAAGAGCCCAAAAAGCTGGAAATTTGAGCTTTATCCCTGGTAAGACAGTGCCTGTTCTTTGGTCACGCCTGGCTGCCAGTGATCATAATAATACTGAGCAATTAGGCCTTTCATTTTCATTAGGCTAATTAATTGTTTGCACAGTGCCCTGAATATGGAATCATTTTCCTTTGAAAAGAATAAAAGGATTAGAATGGCTTCATCCCAAGATGCTCGGAACGTATTCTATTTATTTTATGGGAGGAAAAATTCTCTCGCGCCCCAAATGCAAACCATATACTTGAGTGTTAATGCCTGCGCTGGGACGTTTACATCAGCAGAGATGCACACAGATTATACATATGTCCATCCATCTGCCTCCACGCTCCATATGGTATCTGGGGTTTCTGCTGCATGTCAATGAGTCCGCAAAGAGGCTGGAGCCGTCTTCGCGTGTGGGCTGCCGGGTTTGCGTGTCAGCCGTTGTCAGACGCTGGAAGAGCGATGAACGCAACCCCTCGGAGAGGAGCTGTCCACGGCACAGACGTGCGCCGAAGGCAGCGCCGCTGTAACCGTGAGCGCTGTGTTGTGTTAGAACTCGGAGGGCAGAGCACTGGGGTGTGTAAATGTACTGGAGACTGTCTCAAGAGGTTTCTACTTTAAGTAAATCAAAGGCAAGGGAAACCTGGGCTAGGATTTCATGAAGAAGGGTACCCGGTGGACGCAATATTGCAGAGGCTATTGCTTGCTCTGGTTTTTTTATGTTTGTCCTATTCAGAGCCTCTTGGTGCTACCATGTTATTAAATATATATTTCATATTAAATTGTTCCAAGTGTAATACAAGCTTGCAGAAAGCCATTTCAGTGGAAAGCGAGGGGGTGTATTCAGCCTGAAGTTTAAGAGAGAGGCTGCCATCACACAAACTTCCAGTAAATATGGAGCGAGCTAGCTGGAGTTCCCCTTGCCTTTCCTTCCCTCCGCCTCTGGTACAAGGCCTGTCATGGGCTGGCTGCAAGAGTTGAAAGTGAAAATTGTGTCCTGCGCTACTTTCTCTTCCCCTAAAGACCAGGGCACTGAGAACAGCCCTGGGTTAGAAGGGAGCATGAGAGGCCACCCAGGACGTGCTCTCAGCCACAGATGTCCATCCCATCTTAGAAACAGCCACTGGCAGAGACGTCACATCTCCCAGGCAATCTGTTCCCCTGCTAAACCGTCGCAACTACTGGAAAGATTTCCATAATATCCGCCCCCAAGCATCTCTAAATTCATCACCCATCTTGTCCTGTCTGCGCCTACTGCTGCTACATCTGCAGCCCAAATCAGGGCCGCCCCAAACACGCAGGGAAGGAATCAGGTGGTGACATAAAGCAGGGCCATACGTGGCTTTATGTGCCTGCTGGGTCTGATGAGGTCATTCTGCGTTCAGGCTGAGCCTGCAGAAATTAATTGAAAGTCAAACTCCTTTTGTTTATTTAACGCCCGGATGTCTGAGCATTGCTTTTTGGGCTTTGGACCTTCCTGCTGCCTGACAGTTCTGGGTCAGGCAAACATCCCTGACGTTAGTGCTGGCAGCCAGCGGTCCCTGCCCAATTTGTGTCAGATGAGTAAATCCAGTATTGTGGGTGCAGCGTTCTTGTGATAGCTTCATATATATATGTGGTAGGGGACGGAAAGCAGCCACTGCAAAGAACACAAACATGTCCCACCATTATCTCAAGAGCTTTTCAGCATTTCATTTACTTTCTCTCCTTCATGCCTTCTCCTGGCTTTCCTCCATGGTAAATATTCTGATTATTTTGCCTGGTCAATAGGAGAAACCCAAGTTTTCATTTTTCTTTTTTTTTGGTGAGTTTTTCTCAAGCTTAACTCTCCTAAATAATGACTAAGGAGGAAGAAAATGGACCAGAACAGACATGAAGGAGTTTGGACAACTGTCCTAAATTAGAGGACGGGTTTGCTTTGGAAACCTTATATGCATCACACACTGTTATAGAGAGTTGGCTTTAACAGCAAATCTCTTGCAGCAGGATGTCACTTCACTTCCATACATTACTTGAAATGCTTTATTAATTTGATGACCTCGTGGGCTCTCAGAAAAAGCCATTTATCAGTGTTTTGAGGAAAGAGAACTCCTCTGAGCTAAAGGGACTGTTTGTTGCTCAGATTTATTGCTTGGCTGGCTTAATTCACCACTCAAACATGATGATTTTTAGCTGCTGGGCAGTGGCCCTTTTCCATGTTGAAACTAATTAACTGCTAGAACTCTTAGTAAGGCTGTTTTCTTACTGGTTTGGTAGGGTTTTTTGAATCCACAGAAATAAAGCAAACACAATCCTTGAAACACAGGTTGCACGGATACGGTATCAGTGCAGACACAGCACCGTGTTAACAGGAATGACTTTGTGTTACGAAGAAAGTCAGGCTGCTGGCCATCCCTGCTGTCGGCGTGACACTATACAAAGGTAAGATGAGAAAAGAGACAGCATCTGAAGACAGAAGAAAGGAGGGACGCCGGAATCATGACAAAGTGAGAGCTCAGAAAACAGCAAGAGATGTCTCCAATATACAGCTAGGGATCCACAGCCATCAAAGATCTGAGCTATGGACCTTGCTGGCAGGTCAAGGTCAATGGCTATGCAACTGGGGGGTCTTCGCACCTCCCTCCCCTTCCTTCATCCCCGCCGCTGCTGTTCCAGCCTGTACCTCTGAAAGAACTGTGTACTTCATAGCTCTGATAGATCATAAGGACGGTGGTGCCTGCTGTCAGGACCTTGTCAAAGCCTTGTGTGGGAGGAAAAGGAAGCGAAAGGGGGGCTGCTGGTTGTCGGGACACATCCGGCTGCAGGAAGTTAAGCTACTGGTTCTTATCTCATCAGGGAATTCTGTTCATCAAAATATTTTCTGAGAAAAAGTTTATAACTCCTGCGATATTTCATGGTGGTTTCTAGAGAAGGCATAAACAGGTCTAGAAGCCCAAGCGCAGAAAAATTCAGTGTCTGTTGTACTCCTCCCTATGGTGTTTTTGTAAAGCATTGCTGCCCTGCTCCATAGGTACGAATGAAATATAAATCACAGCTGTTAACTGAAAGCAGGGAATCTCTTGCTGGCTCCAATGAGCTCCCCATCTGTCTTTGTTCCTGACAGTTTGATTACCTTTATCATCATCTTTAAATGTAGAGCTGCAAATACCATTAGTGGTCATAAAGATTCTTCCTGACATGCCTCAACCAGAGCATCCTCCTCGACTGGCAGCAAGGAGCACAGGCCAGCCATCTTTCCCCTGAGAGTTTGGGCTGGGAGTCTCAGCCCTGGCTGTCAATTCACCTCCATCGTCCTCCTTGCATTTCATTTCAGATGTCTTCAGGATTTCCAGCCTTCTTCTGAAGCTTCATGGTCTAGTTGTTCATCCCAGGAGCACAGGAGTATGGAGGAGCATCCCTGGGTGTGTGATCAAAGAAACCTTATGTCACTTGACTTGCTCTGAATAAAGGGGAAAGTGCAGAGGACCAGCTGCATCTGGGAGAGAAGAGACCTCTGCTTCCCATGAGTGCCGGTGGAGCTCACTTGGACTTGGCCAACTGGGGAAGGGCTCCAAAAGGATCATGAGGTTTTCTGTCTGCTAGTTCTCTATGAAAAGTAAGAGGACAGTTGGTGAAGGTTTGTCATGGAGGGGGGGTTGAATAAGAGAAAACAGAATTTGGTGGTCAGGAGAGTCCAAAATAGCATCTTGGGATATGTTGTACTGATCAGCTGCCCCATCTCCCAGCTCTCAGCCAGACCAAGTTCCAGCATCCCCTGGCCTGGAAAGGTGACCTTAGAGGCAGGACAGGACACAGTCAGGGTGTGAGGGGGACAGTGCTGAGGGCTGAGCATGTATCATGTGTGGGACCAATGGGACAGGCCAATTCTTTTCAGTGCCCAACATTTCTTTGTGCACCACTGAGGCCACACCCCAACAGAAGCACACATCTGGTCCACATGTCTTATCATTTGCCAGCCATCCCTGCTGATCGCTCCTTGCCTGTGAGCACCCGCATTTTGCTTCCCATCAAACTGTCCTTGAAGGGACGCAGCAGCGCTGGGCATATCTTTGCTGCTGCTCTTATCTCAGCAGCCCAAGGCTTTCAGTTTGTTTAGCTGAAAGGGAGCCTGGGTCAAGGTTTTTACGTGCCAAGCTGAATCCAAACAGCAAGAACACGCAGGTGAGCTCAGAGCCAGGATTTGGGCTGACAGTGGCACTGGCAGGAGGGGCAGTACCACTCTGGGGACCAGGGCAATGGGGCCAGAGAAGGGGGATGCTGGTGGTGCATGGAATGGGATGGGATGGAATGGGATGGGATGGGAAGCCATGGGGTCCCGCTTGTGCAGCTCCAGCCAGTTGGTGGGTGGCAGAGGCACATCAGAGCCAGGCAGTAGACCCTGAGGCAGGGCCGGGACAGAGCTCCGTGCCTGGAGCCCCGCACAAGCCCTGAGGCATCTCTGATACCACTAGAGGCAGCTCTTGTTTTGAGCATGGAGAAAGCAGCCGGGCGCTCGCAGGCACCGAGCTGCAGCCCAGGGACTACGCTGCAGGCAGGAGGGACAGGGCAGCTCCTGCCTGCCTGGAGAAACGGCCCTTCCTCCACCGATGACCAGCAGCACCTCGCCACAACGCACCCAGGGTCCGACAGCCCATTCAGCAGCGGCTGTTCTCCATGGCAGCAAATGCAGTGTGTTAAAGTCTGGGTGGGCAAGGACACCCCCAGCACCGTGCCGGCCAGCCTGAACCCAGGCAAGAAGGAGTTGTAGGGGACGTGGGAGGCTCAGGGGGCTGAAGCCGGCACCTGGGAGAAGCAATGTCTGAGAGAGGAGGCTGGGGTGAGAGCCATGTGCCCCCCATCCTGCCCACACCAGGGCCACCGCCCTGGAGAGAGCGAGTCCCTGCTACCAGCATCCTGCAGCGGGGGGGACATAAAAGCTGACAAGGAATGGATTTGATTTCTCCTTCTTTTCTCTGTAGAGTAACAGATCCAGCTCTGACTGAGGGATGTAGTGATTACAGCGACTTAATTGAATGGGGGAAACATTTCCTAGCGATTACTTATATGTCTGGCTTGGTTCGCTGGGTGTTTCCCTTCACACCATGAATGGTGGGGACAATCCTTGTGTGGCACAGTGTCCTGGTGCTTGGGGACACAGCCAGCCCCAAGGAAGGGCACCCATGCTCCAGCCAGACCTTCAGGACAAGCACTGCTGGCTGGCTGGCTGGCTGCTGCCTGCACTTGTGCTCCTGCCTGCTTTGTGCTGTGGGGAGCCCTGGAAAAGCCAGACCTGCTCACCCACACTTCACTTGGCGCTGCAGCATGGGCAGTGCAGGCAGCACAGGCAGCACAGGCAGCCAGGCAAGTCCTCAGTGGCTGAGGAGGTCCTCGGCAGCCACCCACGCCTCTGTCGCACCGGGGCTCAGCCTGGGTGATTTCCAGTATTGCTCTTTTCATTTCAGTGCAGCAGGAGAAGAGGCTTACGGTCGCCTTAAAGGAATAAACGATGCATAAAAATATTTGATCAATTAAGCCGAACGATTTGGCAAGCGCAGGCTCCCGCGGTACCCATCCTCCTCACAATTGCCTCATTATCCAGCCCTAAATCAAGCTGTCACAGCTTTTTTTGGCTTGGGGGGGGAAGAGGGGAGAGGGAGGGAGGAAAGGAGGGAGCTGCTTTCCAGCGTTCACCTCCAAAACAGAAAATCCTCTCCCGGAGCAGGGAGCGGGGCAGTGAGTCACCAAGAGCATCCCCCCACCCGCCCGCCCTCCCCCGCCGCCCCCTCGCCGCTCACTCGCGATCTGCGCTGCTGCTCCTCGCAGGTTTGATCGTGGAGCGGGGAGCGGAGTCGTGATGGCAGCAGCCAGAGCAAGGGCCGTGTCAGCCGGGCACGGGCTGGTGCGGAGGCTGCGGGGCTCCACGCTGGCTCTGTCCGGGACCAGAGGTGTCTTTTCGGTGCCGTCCCCAAAGACAGTGGCTCAGTCATTCGCTGCTGTCCAGGAAGCATCCCGGGAAGGGGATACATGTCTCACCAGCAGGACAGGAAGGTCTGGAGGTGGCCCAGGGAGGGGATCTCCACTCTCCTTGGGTGCTAAAGTGAAGAGGGGTCAGATCCTGCTTGCTTCTGTCCATGCCACATGTGACAAGTGTCTGGAGACCCTCCTCTTGCCTTAGCTGGGACAAGGGGCCCCTGGAGCCCCATACCAATGGACATACCTGCACTGGAGTATCAGATCAGCCTCTTTTCCCTAGGAAACCATGAGAGGATTGCACCAAGAGGCTCTTGATACAAGCAGGTCCCAGAGGGACACTGTGTGTGTGTGTCTGTGTGTGTGTGAGCCCCAGACACCGGACATGGAGTCTTTCACTGTTCATTAGTCAAGAGAGAAGCAAAATCTGTCTCACTGGGAGCCTCAGCATTTCACAGGCCCTGGAGGAATCGCCTGTGGACCTGTTTCTTGCATCCTCAGGACAACGGAGCATCCCTCACCCTGCGTGCAGGGAATCCTCTCTCCAGGTGGGAGGGTTCACCCTCCCTTGGGAAGGGTCTCCTTCACCTCGGCTGTGCCCTGGTTGCTGCGCTGGGTTTGTCAGACTCTCCGAAGACCAAGTCTGCTAAATGAATTTGGAGCCAGACCCATCGATTCACCCCGCTGGGAGAGTGAAACAGCTGCAAACTCATCTGTTCAAGGGAGCAGAGCCAGGCAGCCAGAGCATCCCTGCTATGCTGGCCCC
This sequence comes from Grus americana, assembly GCF_028858705.1. Lineage (NCBI taxonomy): Eukaryota > Metazoa > Chordata > Aves > Gruiformes > Gruidae > Grus > Grus americana. Next base: position 7,903,317 of record NC_072865.1, read on the forward strand.
CTCTGCAGCAGAGACAGCCCGAACCAGACCCTTCCACCCAAGAAACCTTCAAGCCAAGAAGGAAAATAGGGGACATTGTGGTACAAACACAGACCCTTGCATGCAAAACTGCCCTGGCTGGAGTTAACCAAAAATCCGTTGTTTTCTCCAGATGGCACCATCCCAGCAGGCAGGGCAGGGCAGGGATGCCGGCTCTGGTGGGCAGGCTGGGACCTTGCCGGTCTCTGAGACCTGCCGTGCTGCTGGGACGGCCAGCAGATCGGCTCGGTGCTGGGTCGCTGATGCCGGAGCGACAGCTTGCATGGATGGCACGTTCAATCCACACTGTTTAGTTTCCGTGCCTTTTTAACACTGTCAAAACATGACACGCTCATGCTGCTTTTGCAGCCTTGCTAATTGGCTGCAAAGAGCAGACTTCTGTTCAAATTGCAGCTGCTTTTCAACTTTGGACTTGCCTTTAAAATCCAATTCCTATGAGGTTTTTCTCCCCCCCGGCCCCTTCTCCCAAGCACAGCTCTGCTCCAGCTTACAGAGCTATGAAACAGCACAAGCAGCAACCCGCTTCTGTAGCCCTCCTTGGAGGACCGAGGGCAGGTTGCACACCCTGCAGCGATCCCACAAGGGCTTTTCTGCTCCTGTGCTGGTCACCCCAGGCTCCCCCAGCTTCTGGCACCTCTGGAAATACAGAATTGGAGAGCCCGTGCCAACCCATCACCTGGAGCCTGCAAGTGAGACCCTCTCTGGGGAGCACCTCTTGGGCTGAACCTCCAGGAGATGCTGTGGAGTCTCCAGCCTTTCCCACTCGGGCCTTATTACATTCCCTTCTCCCTACTCCAGTGACTGTTTGTTCACCCCAACAAGCCTCTTTGATCGCATAGGTGCAGGATAACGCCGTGTGCTGGGTGCTGAGTGAAGCACCTGCATGAGTCACAGCAATAACTGCACTCTCTGCCTGTCCTCCACCCACACCCCCCAGCTCAGTCACCTCTGCAATTTGTGTTTTTTCAGTCTGTTTTCCAGCTCTACCGAAGCTGCTAACAGTTTGAGCTGCACAGCGGGGATCCTTCCTGACGATGCACGCCTGGCAGGCTCTGGTTTTCCTCAGCTGAGGCCAAACGGGAGCTCTGCAAAAACCCAGCTGAATCCAGCAGCAGCCGGAGAAGGGCTGGTGAGCTGGGACATCTCCAGGCTCAAACTGCAATCTGCTCCAGGGAGACTGGGAAAATCACATCACAAGACTGGCCCAGGCCCTCGGCAGGAGCAATGCGAGGAGGAACGGGGGAGCTGAACAAAGCAGCTCTCTGGTCACCACCCAGCCTGTGCTAATGAAAACCCGGGTGATGTCCACGTGTGCAATGCCAGGGGGGACTTGTGAGCTGAAGGCCAGCAGGGAGGACGAGCCCATGGGGATGGCACCTGCACTAACACACACGCAGAGCCATGAAGCGCTTGCCAAGACCCTGTTGCTCAGGAAAACAGCCTGAGGCTCACAAGGAGCTACTTGCTGGAGAAGAAAAGGTTCATCTCCAGCACATCCTTCACTCAACAGATGTGTTTCAGGTCCCGCTAAGCTGTAACAAGACTGGCCAAGAGCCGTCGATGGGTGCAGATGGGCTCAGCTCCATTAGCCACCAATAACTAGCCAAAGTGCACCGACCATCGTGAGCCACAAAACCAACCTGCTGCTGGGCAGGAAGCACGGCCGGAGGCAGCTGCATCCAGATCCAGAGCTGGAGACTACGGGGCACAGGGGAGGAGAAGCTGGACTTGCATTAAAAATCATGACGAAGTATGGGAGTAGTTGGAGCAACAATTCAGGGGTTCTACATTACTTGATAATTTCAGATCACAGATGGAAATATCCAAGAGAAGCATCTCGTAAATCACACGGTCTGTGGTTTTTCCCTTTTTCCCTGCTGTGTTATGATGGAAAATTGCAGCCAGTGTTTCCAAAAGCCATGAAATACCATGCAGGCCCTGGCAAGTTCACGTTCAGCTGAGGCAAACTGCGCTCCAGCTTGTGGCTCGCCTTTGAAAAGGTCACCGAACCCAGCAGCTGCATTTTGCTGAGTGTAATTTGCACCTTTCCCCCAGCTCATTTGGCTGCTCTGACGCCTTTCTCATCAGCATCGATTCAGGTTCTTCTCATGCCAGCCTTGCACCCCTTGAACACAACTGCAACCAGTGGATTTCTGATAGGAAACATGGACCAGGCCAGGGGCAGGCAGCTGTGAGAGAAACAAAAAGGGATTTTTTATATGATTCTCCAATAAAAAGAGGTAAGATGGGGACTTTGCTAAAAGCTACCATGCTGTACCCAGTACGAGAAGATGCTTGGGCCCAGAAGATCTTCTCCGCTGCTGCCTCCCTCCATGGCCAAGCAAAAGCATGGCAAGCGCTGCAGCAGAGACATCTCATGGCACTTGGTGCCATGGCTCTGCCTGCAAAACCACACTCTCCGTCTGTGCTCAGTCTCAGCAGTGCAGCGATAAATTGTCACCATCCTTTCCCCGATGCTGCCCCCGCTGCCCTCGCACCCCTCCCCGTGCCTGGAGGCTGCCCTGGTTTACCCACAGGGCTCGGGGCGAGCACCCTGCCATTGACTGGGAGCAGCAGCATCTTCGTGCTGCAGCCCAGGACACTCCGGGGTCCAGGATGTGGCTCCTTGATTACCCTGGAGCTATGCTAATAGCTTTCTATTTTAATTACATAGAAGCCTAAACATGCCGCAGGGTCAGGGTAATTCTGCACAGCACAGAGGAAGGCTTGTTCATCACCCGGCAGCTTATATTTTTGCATAATAAAGGTAAAGCGACACCAGGGACACGTGTCTTTTACAGTCCGACATCAGCTGTCTGCGGGTCCGGAGAGCCACAAGCGGGAGGGGAGGGGGAGGGAAGGCAGGCAAAATAAACAGATAAATCCCTGGAACATATGGCTTCTGCTTGATATCTTTACGCATGAGGCACCCCACTTAATAAAAGTTTAGAATGGAAAAGCCAAATAAAATTGATAATCTGCCCAGGGAGGGTGATTCAGATGAAGTAAGCACATTACAAGGGGGTGACTGATTTACAGTTTTCTTCTATTTGCAGTTTTATGACTATTACAGTTATTCTTGTGAATATAATTCATTACCATGCTATTATTCCCAGAAGTGAAAATCAAAGGTTTATCAGCCGACACCAGCAAGCATGAAATACTGCCCCAACCCGCAGCTCTATGCTGGAATCAAAGCCTCAAACCAACCGAGGAGGCAGGAGCCGAGCGCTCGCCTCTCCCCATCCCCGGGTCCCCTCCCGGGATGCAGGCAGGGGCAGGCAGCTCAAAGCATCTCACAGCTGGGCAGGGAGGAGGCGATGAACCATACAGGCATCCGCACAACCGGGATCTCATCCTCCGAACGATGACAGACACATGAGTGGGAAAGTGAGGCTGGTTCGGTTATTCGGAAAAAAGTGCTAGAGGCATGTGTGCTGGCGGGCAGCCCTGGGACTGGCACAGGGAGCTGTAGGAGCCAGGTACCAAAGGGGAGGTCGGGCACGCTGCCTCTGCCGGGGCCACGGCACACTCCCGCTTTGGGCACAGCATCTCGCTGCGCTGCAAGGTGCTGGTGGGGCAGAGTGATGGGCTTGAAACCGAGAGAGTGGGACCTGGAGCCAGAAAGAATGAATTGAGGGGAGGGGTTTGTTTTGACTAACAGCTACAGCTGGCAGAAATGTACCAAACCAGAATTTTATCCAACCTAAAAAGCAGTGAAAAGAAGACTTGAAAGGTAATTTAGGTTGCTACTCGGTGGATACCTGATCCTATAGCCCATGTTTAACACAAAAGCCGTCATTCCTGTGCTGAGGTTTCTCTGGTGGCAGCTGAAGCTCAGCCCCGGCCAGCCACTGGTGCAGCTGGTGCAGCCTGATGGCACAGCCCTCCCTGGCTGCATGCTGTGGGCTTCCAGGCTTTGTCACTCCCGTATGCCAGCCTCAGCTGTACATAAAAAAAAAAAGGACAAGTCTCTTCCAACCTCCCTTTGCTCCTCTTTTCAACAAGTTTTTTTGTCTGAAAAGCCACCCTTTGCTATCCCATCTGGCTCCTCAGAGGATCCTCATCCCAAAGGCTTATTTGCAGCAATCCAGACACTCCTGCAATCCTGCTCCAACACTGATAGATATCAGCTCTCGATTAAAAAAAGGAGAGGAGAAGAGATGGAGCCCATGATCAGCACGTCTGAGCCAGACCAATGGTCCTTTCAGCCCAGCATCCCAGCGCTGGTCCTGGCCAAGAGTGGGTGTGATGGAGAGAGCAGGAGGGATCAGGCAGGCTTCAGGGATACTTCTCTGGCGTCCACCCATCTGGGTCCCAGAGCTTGTCTCGGTGCTTAATAACTCTTGATGGATTTTTTTTTTCATCCTAGAATTTGTCTAATCACTTTCTGAAGCCTTGCAAAGTTTTGGCACTCACAGCATCTTCTTGTAATAAGTCTCTGGCGGAAGGGCACGCTGTGAGAGGAGGTTTGTGTGCTTTCAAAGCCTCAGTCTGCGGTGCTGGGATCTAAGTCACCTATGAGGATGGGAAATACAAATGCACAGGCAAAGAGTTTAGTCCTCATCACTACAAAGTGCCACAGTGGGAGCAGAGTCTCTGAAGTTTCAATTGCTTAAAAGGAAATAAAAGTGTTGCCAGCTGCGCTGTCAGAGTCTGTCCTCAGCCCCCTGCTCTCTCTGGGGCCCTGGAAATGGCACATCCCAGTGCAGCTGAAAACAAGCTGCCAGGATGAGCCACAATTGCTGTTCAACAGCTTTCGATCAGGCAAAAAACCCCAAAACCTCACACTTAAACAAATGTGCCCATTGCAGTGAGGTGAGCCTCTGCCCGCATTCAAAGTGAAGCACATGTCAAGTGCTCTGTTGAAAAGGGGCAGTTTGGTGAAGCCAAGAGCTGCGACAGAGAGATGTGACCAGAGCAGCAAAGGCTCAGCCTAATGACAGCCCCTCCTGCAGCCCCTCAGACCGGCAGTGCCAGCTCAGGCCACTCGTCCCCATCCCAGCACCGTGGCCAAGCACCAGGCTGGGGCTGTCCTCGGCTTCCCCAGCGCCGTTGGCACGGCGGCTTCCAGCCAGCGTTTCGTGCAGCAAGCAGTTCCAACTGGCCATGCGCAAAATAAATCCTATTAAGCTGCAAACAGCATGAAGTAAAGGCGAATCAGCTGCAGCAATAACCATGTACTTTCCCTGCCAGAGGCTGGGGACAGGGTGCAGCGTGGCCCCGAAACTGCCCAGCAAGGACATAGCTCCAGACTGAGCTAATGGCACATGTGTGGCCGAGAGACTTTAGCATCATGGTTAATTGTGATGAGCACTAAAATTCCAGCTGGGGATGAAGGTCCCAGCGCCTGCCAATTAGTCCTGGCATCCTGAAGACAGACTGTAATGGGATTATTGAACCGGTCCTATTATGCACTAAAGTGTTCAGGGAACCTCGCCACGGAACTGCCGCCGAGCTGATGAGAGCGATGTGCGCACCAGCACACGGTGGGAAGGGCTGTGGAGGGAGCCGGGATGGGAACCAGGCACCCACCCGACCTTCCCACAAAAAAATAAGCACTTTTCTCACTCCCTGGCTAAAGCACTCACCATGCCAAAGGCGTTTGAGTCAACAAGCAAGTGGTAAAGCTGGGCACTGACCAAGATTTTGCTGTTTAAGACAAAAATGGATTCATTTACTCTCTTGAAAGACAAACCCAAAGAAGCTGCATCAGCCCCCAGCTGAGAATATTTAAAAGGCAGCGCCGATGCAAGAAGCTGTTTGCTTGGTCATCTTACTATAATGGCAGGTATTTGCGATTTGGAGCTTTTCCTTGGCAGTCCTGATGAGATTTCATGTTTGTAACACTGCAATTAAGGGCGGGAGGATGGGCTCAGCCTGCCAAAGGAGCTGCTGCTCTCTCCAGCTCATGGGTAACGTTTGGAGCCAGCAGGTTCACCACGGCAGATGATGGAGGGAGCATCCTGCAGACTCCTCATCTCAGCAGCTGCCGAAAATAGGTGACCCTCTGGCTCTGCTTGCTGCAAACGTTGCTGGAGAGATCTCTCTTTGATGGGGGAGAGACCAAAACTGCTATTTAGATGACAGCAACGCTGGCAAACTCCGGCCATGGAAAGAGCAGGAACGCGCAGCGCAGGGTGCTGCAGACATTCCTGTTGTGGGTGCTGCACCCTCGCCTCCCCCAGCGCCTCCCAGGAGGGTGCTCGTGGCAGTTGGCAGCTGGGAGGCAGGGACCATGCCTGGGTGTGTGCCCACACCGTAGCCCACTCAGTATGATCATGGCCCTTTCCTGGAGCTCTGAAGCCACTAATCACCACCAAGGGCTGAGGTGCCCCAAATTGCCACACAGTGCCCATGGTTCCTGTCCCCCTTGGTGCCCATCGCTCACTGCTTTTGGCTGCATGGCCAAAATGTGGCTTCACTTATCTCAGTATATGTTTATTCATCTCAATAAAGAAATCTTGTGCTGAGAAAGGTCATCTCCTGCTCATGGCTTGCTCCAAAACTTCTCCCTCTCTGGCACAAGGACCTGGCTGTTGAAGGGCTCTCCTGACTCCTCAATGGAGGGACCCAGGAGCTTTCTGCTGGGGCTCCAGCCCTTCTGCTCCTCCCCAGCCCCCCTTGGCAGTGCTGCTCCTGCGGGACCCCGGGGCAGGAGCCCAGGCAAGCCAGGGATGGTGCCTGACCCGGGGGAGGACCACAGCCACAGCAGGTTCACAGGCGGATGACAGAATTGAATCTGACACCATTTATTAGGCAATAAAAGGGCAGACTAAGTGGAAAATGAGTGAGGTGGGAGAGGATGGGTTCTGGGCTGTGTCTCCAGGAAGCATTAGCAGGGCATGGTTTACGGGGATGAAAAGGCATTTGATTATTAGGGCAACATTTACGGCCCATGGCTGCAGGAGAGGAAATGCTGCTGCTTATTCCCCTTGCTTGACACAGCTCGTTTGGCTGTACCCGAGGGCTCGACCAAGGCTGTGCCATGGTCCCAGAAAAGGTCAGCAAAGGTCTGCTGCCAGAGCAAGACTGCTCTGCCCACGCCGGGCTGCAGCCAGCCAATCCTAAAACAACATTAAGAGGGTCTGAATTATATCTGAAATCCATAAGGAGCTTTGCTTTTCCACCTGGGAGCCTGGTGTGAGGTGCCTCAGGGTGGGGATTCATTACACCTTTATGCCCCCAGGCTCAGCCAAGATGATGTGCACATCTCAGAGCCCAGGGAGATGCAGGGAAATGCCCTGGGAGCTGCCTGTGACCCATAACCTGCCCTGCTATCCCCGCAAGGCCAAGCAAAGCTGACAGCCTGCAGCCACACGCTGAACCAACTCTGAATCCATCATTTCCACTGCATTAATTTCTACTTATTATTGATCACCTTGTAACACACTCCGACTGTGCTACACTCCACCAGCCATGAGTTATGAGCCCATCAATATTTGGCCATGGTAAATGGTGTGCCCTTAAAAGCCACCTTTTTCCTCATGGGAGAGGAGAGGCGAGGGCTCCCACTCAGCATACTGCTGCCCAGGGTACCAGCCATCGGTTGCAAAGCCTAATGTGGCCATTGAAAGTACTCATCTACTTCTAACGGAGTGTAACGTACTGATCACAGAGCTAATTACTATAGCGGATTCTGCTATAGGTACAGCACAGCCCTTCACTCGTGCAGTCCAGAGGTATTTGGGAGCCAGAGAAGAGAGAAAGACCAGGGGCTATCAGTTGTTTATGTTTGTAAAGACTTTAGGATCAGTAACTAGGATTTATCCTGAGTCAGAGGTGAGCACGTTTGGTTTGTCCAGGGCTGATTTCCCAACAGTGGGATCCAGACCCACATGCCAGCGCCGCTTCTTAGCCCATGTTTGTGTCCCACCACCCTTCTCACACTAGCATTGCCCCAGCCCCGTGGGTGCCTGCCAGGAGACCCCAAGTTCTGTCTAGAAGAGGACTAAAAAGCACATAGAAACCTCAGGAGCTGCTCTGTACATTGGTGCCGTGACCTTCTCCCAAGGACGCGTCTGAGTTATTTAATCAGCAAAGTGTCCCGAAGTCCCCAAGGCAGGAGAAGGCTCCAGTCAGGCAGAGGCAGGAGCAAGAGTTTTGCTGGGATCAGCAGCTGCAGGGCAGGGATGTAACGAGCTATGAGCAAGTGCCAGGCTCCTCACGATGAGCATCCAGATAAAACCCACTACTCAATTATCTCATGGATGAAGCAGGGGCTTATTGCACATGGGAGCACCCCCCAGGTCTCTCTTGACACCAGGAAGCTGCCTCCAGCCCTGCTCCCCGGTGTCTCAGCAGCCTTCGTACCCACTGCCTAATGAAACGTGCAGGCAGCAAGGGCAGAGAGGGGAGGCTTGGTGCTGGAGGGTCTCCCAAAAGCACATTGATTTATTAAAAATTAGATCCTCAAGGGCTCAGCTCACACTTGGGACTCAGGTACGAGAGCCATGCGTGTGCTGCAAGTGGGTGCCCGAGGCCAGGGAATGCGCCGTCAGGGCAGCCTCTGCGGACACTCAAGGCAGGGGAAATATCAGAGGGGGTTTGCTCCATGTGTTGCAGGGTGGGAGGTGAGCGGCAGGCAGAACTGTACCCCTCAGCAGCACTTCATGCAATTAGGAGCATTAAAGGATTAAGCGGCTGCAGCATCAGCTGCTTTGGAGATGCTGGGAGGGAGGAAGGATTGATCTCTTCCCTGCTGACAATTTCTGTGACTGGCAGCAGCAACTAGAGCATCCCTGAGGAGGATGTGGAGCTGCCACGACCGCAGAGCACTAATGACAGCAGCAGAGGTGAGACAGGAGGACTTGGTCCGGGTTGTGCTGGTGATGCTGCACGCTCACAGCTTCATGCCCGGAGGATCAGAAGGGTGCACCAAGAGCCCCGGGGCTGTCACTTGTGTGCCACAGCACTATGATGGCTCCTCACCCTGAAGAGAGTGCATGGGGATGGATGTCCTCAGCTCACTAATGGGGTCCTTGCACTGGGGAGAGGGAGGGAGAGCTGGTGGCCTCCTCCTGGACAGGCAGGAGAGAAGTTGAGGTTGGGCTCAGGAAAAGGGTAAGATCAAATTGCTCAAGCAGGCAGTGAACAGCGGCATTTCCCCCCATTGAATTTGCTCTCGTTTGATTTTGGACTTCCCTCTTTCCCCTTCTCCTACCCTGAAGGGCTTTCTGCACACAGGAGGGAGCTCTTCCCAAAGCCCCCACTTTGAAATACTGTGTTATTGATCGCCCCGGCACGTCAAGGCACCACCTCTCTGCCACCCCCTGCTAATTGCAAGATAAACCTGGATTTGAGGAGAGATAGCATGCAATGTTTGAGTGCACGAGGGAGCGAAGGGACACCAAACATGGAGAGCCAGAATAGGGACACCCACTGAGACAAGAGGCTTGCGGTGAGGTCCCCAGAAAGTATTGGAAATTGCAGTGTTCACTGCATGGACCCATTGGCTTGAGAGGGGTGGAGGGTTTCTTTACATTACAAGAACTGACATGCCTTCTGATCACCTGCAGTAAGCTGAGACACGAGGGAGAGGACAAGGACAGCTGGTTCTCCTCGCTCTGAGACAAGCACAGCCCTGTAACACTGCTCCTCCTGGCACAGCTCACACCCAGCTCAGCGGCTGGTCCATCTCACAGGGTGAAACTGCTCTTGCCTTGAGAAGCTCCTCGGCTCTGGACACCTGAGCGAATCCTTCAAGAAAGCAGAAATCCTCCTGTGTGGGAAGCCATGCTGATGGCACAGCCACACGCAGCAGCTTCCTATAGGTTATATTAATATTTTTTGTTGTAGGTCATTTATGAGCTGCAGACGCAGAAATGCCAGTTTCTTGCCTTCGTCAAAAAACAGTAGCTCTTATGTGTATTAAACCCCAGCACACACAATTTATCTCAAACCACCTGAACTTCTTGTTCTGGTATACTATGTGCCAGCGTTTGCCCTGGGAGGCATTATGTGGCATTTCTCTGCACCGAGCCCCAGTCCGTCAGAGCTTTGGTGTATTAGATAGTATTTCCTCAATAAGACATAAGCTGCTGGAAAAAAAGAGCAAACGTCACAAAACTGACAGGGAGCCTGCGAGCACATATGGAGAAAAGGCAAAGCAAGTTTTGGGTTTCCCATCTACGCTCTCTTGAGTGTCCTATTAAATTTGCAAACTGACTGGAGGCACAACGATCCAAAACCCAGATGTTTCACAGCCGTGCAGTGGGAATTGCTCTCGGCCCCACACTACAGTTTGTCAAACAACATTTTCATCTTTAGAGGCTCTTAATTAGCCCCTTCGTTGTTTGCCAGAACCCTCTTTGGTTTTGCAGCCTGCACGTTGGGATGTGCGACACTGGGTGCAGGCTCCCAGCATCCCGGATGATGCTGCCCTATTCCCACAGGACTGTTCCAATTCCCTCTATAACCTCTATGGAAATACACAGCAGCACTTCCCTCCAGCCCCCCAATATTTTTTTTCCAAAAGTAATTTATTTCTAAGAAACTTAGAAACAGGCTCTAAAGCCCTCCTTTTTTGCTCCATTACTCTAAAGCACTGATGCTATAAACAAATGGCAACAGCTTCAAACCTCTGGGCAGAGGTTCCTCCTTTGGGGTGAACCCCTCCTGAGCCAGGCTGCTCTTTGGGGCTGTGATGCTGCACTCCCAAAAGAGCGTGGGGCACCCACAGAGCTCTGGGGGGGCTCAGAGGGGGTTGCACTGTGCCCACAGCCCCTGCCAGCCCTTGCAAGAGGGGGGACAGTGATGTCCCCTTCCCACTAACCTCCAACCAGGGAGGGAAAGCGCAGGGATGAAGCAGGACCTAAAGCATCACGGGGCTCCTAAGTGACTCAGAGGAGGAGCGGCCAAACAGTGGTCCCTTTATTGATTTATTTATAGAGAATGAGATATTAACGCAAGACCTGTTGTTTGAACTGGTTTCTTCTTGCCGTGCCGAGAGAGAAGCCCTGCTGTGCCGGGTGTGTGTGCGTGCATGAGTGCAGGCGTGTGCAGAGTGCTAATCCCTGCCTGGTCCCCTCCTTGCTCCATCTGTTCCTTCGGATGATTCGCTTCGACTTCTCAACTTCCTATTCCCCTTTCCCCACCCTGAGCAGGGAGCGGTTGGCAATTAAAATATTAGCAGGGGGGAAATGTTTCATAATGCACATGATTATTCCTTAGCCCAAGGAATTTTAATTAGCAGAAAATACAGAAGAACAAGTTTTGCAGGTAGGACCCTGCAGCCTGGCAGTGAGACCTCGTTGGCTGCCTCATCCTGCCCGCAATGTGCCTTGGATGGTCTGTTATTGCTTGGTCAGAGCTTGTGCATCCAGATTTTCCTGCAACTTTATTATTATTTTTATGTCCTGAGTTTTATAATAAACAGGCTTTACAGCAGGGTTTTTTATCTTGGTTTTGGTTTTTGCTCAGTGGCATAACAAGACGATGGATTTATGGGCAGTTCTGGGTTTTCTGTTACAGCTTTTCTTAGTAAGATCATCACTTTTGTCACTACCCTTGCTGACCTTTCTCTCTGGCTTTGGTGGTCCCCAAGAGACGCAGCCCACATTAGTCTCCAGCTGTTGTTCGAGCAACCCAAGCAGTGATCACACAGGAGGTGTTGTAACTAAATAAAAGTTTCAAGAACAGCAGGGTTTTAAAAGTCTTCTGAGGTATTTCTGCTGTCATCCATCAATACTGACTTGGGCAAAGCCCTGCTTATGGGGGACAACGACAAAAAGCATCCTCAGTTGGAAGGCTAAGGACTAACGCAGCAGTTCTGAACAACTGGCCGGGGACTGAGAAAGCAGCCGAGAGCTGTGGCAAAGCCAGGAGCTATAAACTAGCAAAGGGATAAAAAGAACCGGGCTGTTATTTCTTAATGATGCCAGACTCAGAACCCAGGTGAGGCAGATGTGAGCCAGCTCCAGCGTGTGCCCGAGCTGCTCTGGGAGGAGCTGCCCCATGGCCGAGGAAGCAAAGGCTCTGCCCAGCCGTGAATTTGGGGCTGTGATTTTGGGGGCAGTGGCTGTGAAGGCTGAGGAATCCCCAGAGGCCAGCGGGGATGAACGTCCCTGCAGTTTTGTGATGAAGGGAGAGCAAAGAGCATCCTTCAGCTGAGATATGGTGAGAATTTGGGAAAAAGTCCTGCCGGGCAGCCAGCAATCTTTGCAGGCTGATTCCTGATCCAGCCCCATCTCAGAAGCAGGGGGCTCAAAACACACCATCAACCGTGTTTTACCTTAAGTGGACTAATGAGATTCACTCGTTAAAAAACCCGCCAGCCCGCCCACCCACCCAGCAAGAGTGTGAGGAAAAAGATCCAGCAAAAATCTTCTCCCCCTTGATTTTGTGGAGTTAACACTTGAATCTTGCGATTTCCTTTAGCCGAAGCCCCAGAGCAGGCACCAAAGGGCGAAGGGATGCTGGCACCGCAGCTTTGCTCCTTCAGCATCTCACAAGGAAGGACAGGGGCCGACGGCTCCCTTTTCACACCCTCATCTCTGACAATTTGCGGAGACAGGGACATTTCAATGCTTTTGTATACAATTTGCAAATATTGCCCCACACGTTTGGCCAAATACTGGATTTTTTCCTGCCAAGAGAAAAATCCCAGATGCAATACGGTCCACGGCAGTGCTAAGACAAGTGCAGAGACTGAAGGTGTCCCTTACAAGGGTGCATTTCCTAGAGCTGTGTTTCATCTAGCTATTACAAGATTATTATCTTGCAAGTCCTTCCCTGGAGGAGACTATGGAGAAATCTCTGGGGGTTTTACACCCGTGGCACAGCCACCTGGCAGGCAGTGTGCAGGCAGGGCTGATCCTGTATAGGATGGGGCTGTTTTGCCCAAAATCCTTGTGCCCTCCCTGAGCTCTGCTCTCTCCAGTGCCAGTGCTTGCACCACCATCCCTCTCCTTGCCGCTCAAAAAGAAGAAAGGAGGAATTTCTAGAAGATCCAACTGCCTCAGTGTGGAAAGCCTTTCCCATAGCAGGAGTTCTTCTCCTCACAGCAGCCAGGGCATGACAGGGCTAAATTTTCGCTCTGGCAAGATGAGAAATTGCTCATTGGGCAGTGTAAATATTTCAGCAGCATTGTCTCCCACATTTGAGTGCCCTGTCAACTCCTGCAGACTTGCCGCTAATTCCCCAGATTCCTGTGCAGAAGCAAAACCAAACCCCCAGTCCTGAAGCCAATGCAGCTGAATTGTTGCTAGTTTTCAAGGAAAAGTAAAAAAAAAAAAAAAAAATAAAGGTGAGTTTGTTCATGCTTTACGTGATCCTAAAGCCCAGCCAGGCTGTGAATCACTCGGCTCTGCACGGGGCTGGGGCCAAGCTGGGGCAAACCGAAGCAAACACAAGCCAGGATGAAGTGATGAGCTGAGCGGCACTTTGCTCCCAAGCCAGCCCCGGAGGCACGGCCAAGGTGGTGTGTTCAGACCCTTGGTCTTTACATCACCAGAGAGCTGGACCTTTGAGGACATTATCGACTCAGGTCCCTGAGGATGGTCACCATGATTTCTCGTGGCCATCCATCATCAGAAGCTGTCCAGGCTGGCAGCAGGGCTAAGCATCACCCACACGCTGAACTCTGGGGCTTCCCGGCAGCCAAGGGCTGTTAGAAACCACTGCAGGGACACACACAGCCTTGGGGGGCTGGAGACACTTCCCCACAGCCCCTGGGCCAGGGGAAAAATAAAAAGGCTGAGTCTGGAGCAGAGGAAGTTGAGGGGAGATGCTGGGATGTGTGTCCCAGCTCCAAGGGAAGGGTAGATGGCTGGAGCTAAGAGCAGGGGAGACAAATATCAATCAGAAATGGCATTGGTAGAGCTGGTCCTGCCCCAGAGCTGAGAGGGGTGATGTCTAGTGATCCCTTCCCATGGAATCTCCCCATGGAAAATAAAAATAACGATGCTCATCCAGGATTCACCAGTGACACATAACCTACATCAACAAGGCATTATCAATGCATTAGCAAGGCCTCTCTCCCTGGAATTGCAACCAGCCAGGCCAACAAGACATAATCCCATTATATTTGGGAATGGGATGAGAAATCTTGTATGGTTTCCCTGCAAGGGACAAAGCAAATAGGGCTGGTTTCTTTGGCAGAGCCACAATACAAGCCAGAGGAGGAGGGGGCCAGGCTTTGCCGGCGCTGGGCCATACAGGGCGGCAGCAAGGGATGCTGATGGAGCGTGGCCAAGGCTGTCTCCTCCCCACGCAGGTGTCTGCAGGACACAGCTGCTGCAGAACCAGAGCCAAGCTGGGCTGGTGCAATGCACCCCAAGCCCAATTTGTTAAGCAGGGAGAAATGATGTCAGGAGAATGATGTTTCCAGCTTTAGCAGAGACAGTGTACTCGATGGGAGGAGTTAGCAGAGAGATGAGATGCTCAAAGGGGTGCTTGCTATCAGCAATCAAAAAAAAAGGGGCAATCAAAACCAAAAGGGGCAAGGATGTGGGACAGAAGCAGAGCTGCAGACGCTGGTGAAAGAAATCTTTGGTGGAAGCATAGCTCAGCATTCATCTTTCCCAAAATGCTGGAGAACTCAGGCTGACCTGGGCATCTCTATCCTTCATCCCACAGGAGACTGATAGCAGCTCCAGGAGGAGCAATGCCTGTCCTCAGCAGCCTGTGGTCAAAATAATAATAATAAAAAAAAGGAGGCAGAAAGCAATCAAAGCCCAGGAGAGTGAGGTGAATTTAAAACTAGGTAGGAATTTCCCAGGAGACCAGTTTACTGGCTGAAAATACCAGTCTCATAAAAATGAAAATTTTTCCTTTGGGAAAATTTCAAGATTGATGAAAAATTATGAGATTCCTCCGGGAGAAGGGGTGGGAGAACGCCTAGTCCCATTTCTGCCCTCAGGGAGAAAACAAAATTAATGGGCACTGGCTGAGCAGTCACACGTTGAGCTGAGAAACCCCACTGAGCTCTCCTAAAGCTTTTTCACCCGCTCAGAATATCTCCTCCCGTGAAAAAAAAAAAAAAATAAAACAAATCTGATATTGCATTTTGCCCCAATTCAGGTAAAAAAAAGGCTTCAAAATCACGTTCTTGAGCATGGGATGGGATTTCATTTTCTAGCTGGCAGCAGTGAACTTGCATCAACAAAACCTGTGCTCTCCGCAGCATGCCCTGCGCAGCCTGCCCCAGTGTCACCAGCTTAATTAGCTGCGGTCCCCAGTGCCTGAGGCTCAGCTTAGCCTCCTGTGAATAAAGCCCGCTGTGCTGGCTGAGCTGGACTCCTGCTTGCACCAGGGACAAATCAGTGCCTTTCTCCTCATTTTTTTTTTCCCCAAGGCTTCATGCTTGGAAGAAATTAAAACTCGGAAGATAGCCCCAGGTGGATTCATACCTGCCTCAGTCACTTAATCTTGTCTTTTATAGGAGGAAAATAGGAAAAAAGGGACCTAAGGGAAATGAATCCTCCACCAAGCCTCGATGCATCGCTTTCCAGGCTGCCCGTATCTGCCTGGAAGTGGGATTAATGCCCATGATGGGCACTCGTGGAGGTGAAAAGCATCCTCACCAGGTGCAAGAGGGTGCAAAAAGGGGCTGGGAGGGCCACGTGGGGGTAGAAAACACAAAGACAGTCTGGGAAAACTGGGCTTTAGACTCAAAAAGGAAGGGTTGTAACAAAACGATAATGGGAAAAGTGATGGCAAGGAAAGGAGGTGTCAGTTCTTCATGCTCTGCTGTGTAGGACAAGGTGGGATGGACTGAAACAGCAGCAAGAACATCTGGGGTTAGACATCAGGGCAGCAATGAATCATGGGGTGGGTTGGTTAGGGAGAAGACAGACACGCTGTCATGGTGAAGAACAGGCCAGATGCATGTCTCTCTGGAAAGATGCAGGTGGAGCTGGTCCTGCCAGGATGCAGGGCTCTGGGCTAGACAAATTCCTGAGGTTTCTGCTGCTCCATTTTCTGCTGGTCCAGCCCAAGGTCTGACCCTGCCTGACTCCCTGGGGGGATCAGTTTACAGCCGCTTTTTGTCACTTTAGCACTCATTTTCCCAAACGCAGCAGCATCCACTGAAGGCTTGGGCATCCAGGTGGGACCCCATGGAGGGAACTGGATTTACTGAGCTGCAAGGCAAACCTGTGCATCTCTGTGTGAGCTGGACACAGCGAGTGGGGACAAGGACACCCGCCTGTAAATTTTACATGGGCTCAGATGGCAGAGTGGACTCGGAAAATACCTTGGAGACGTTTGCTGAAGCCAAGTTTTTCTTGGTGGGCTCCATCAACTGGATCAGGAATCTGCACCTGGCATCTCAAAGCACTAAAGTGCTCACTTTCCCTTTGGATATATGATCAGGGACTTCTCCAAAAATGTAGTAGAAGATGGCTGGGATATTTTCTCCCAAGGAAAGGAGCAGCACCAGTGGGCAGGACTGTATCTACCAGGCTGACCTGCATTTTCCTGCATCCCGCAGCTGTGTCCTGCTCCTTCCCCTGTGGCTCAACCACCAGCTAAACCTGCCCCATCCACACCAAAGCCACCTCCCCATGGCAACGAGCAGCGGTGCGCTCAGGGACAGGGTTTCATCTCCCTCTCAGGGCAGAGCAGGGGAGCGGGAGGGATGCACGGGAGGGGGTAACCCTGCCGCTACAGAGTTTACCAGCCTTTTATGGTGCCTGATTTTTGTCATCTGCAAAGCTATCAGCTGAAAACGTCAAATTAGTGCTGTTAGTCCACTGTGCGGCTCTTATCTGCGTCTCTCAGGATGGAAGACACTTCAAGATGATTATTGTTCCCCACTGCTCCTGAAATGAAATCGGCCCTCCCGGAGCGCTAAAAGGGAACCAAGAAATTGTTTGCCTGAATTTGCATGAAAAGCCTTGGAGACATAATGAAAGGGGGTGACAGGCCCAGTGTCACCTTCTGCCAGCTAAATGATGGAAGAAAAATTTCCCTTTGCTTTTCTGCTTCATTTTAGGGCCTTGATTCCCTCTTCTGCCCCTTTCCCTCACCTGCCCCTGAGCTCCCAAGCCCTGCGCATCTGCTTGCCCTGCAACTGCCATAGGGGCTGCCTGCTTTGGAGCCTGGATGATATCTTGCCACTCGAGGAAGGATGGACTGTCCCCCACGGAGACGTGGACCTTATTCCCAGCACCACAACAGTGTCTGTGTGCCCGGGGACCAGGTCTCCCACCTTCACCCCAGGGGCAAAGTGGGGTGCCCTCTGCTCTGGGACACCCTGTCCCACTGTAGCTTTTCCCCAAGTGGTGCAGAGACACAAATTCAAGTCCCAGCCATGCCATCATTGCAGCTTGATATTTTCCTTTTGATCCACTCATTCGGTTGCGAGTAAGCAAAGCTAACGCGGTCTCATGGGACAGACGGACGACTGTGTGTTTACCAGGCTCCTCCTGATCGCCATGAGATCATCAGCCTAAACCTGCAACACTCTGTGTGGGGCAGGAGCTTAATGATGGGGCTCTGCTGGCAAGACACATGTGGCGTCGGGGCAGCCACTGCTGGGGTTTGGCTGGGGAGAAGTTCCTTACCAGGCTGACTTTGCAACATTTCGGCAGCCAGGTCCTGCAGTGCTCAAGTGGGACTCCAAATCCAAGTCCTGCTTCACCCACGTGTGTTTGTACGTGCGTGTGCGTGTGTGTCCGTGCCTGTGCTGGGCAGCAGGCAGGCTGTGCAGGCAGCTGGCTCGGGGTGAGCTGCAGCCAGCTTCCAGCGGTGAATTTGCTTACACGTCGTATTTTGTGAAACTGCTAATTCTCACCAGCCTTGCGGTGTTTGCTGCCTTCCTCCAGCGCTGGTTATCCCCAGCTCACGGCTTTCCTTCGGGAAAGGGGCACCTCTCTAGATTTCACACTTGTGGACAGGGCCTGGACATCATGATGCAAACAAGCCCAAAAGCTCAGAAACCTGAAGACAAATACTGAGATCACAGAAAATGTGATTAAAACATAGAAACTCATGATCTGTTTGTTTTGGGTCTGCGAGAGGAAACAAGATGCTCTGCCTCACTTTGTTGGGGCAGTGCCGGGCGATTTCCTCCCTGGCAATTGTGGATGCTGGTTTTGGAGAGTCCAGCCCCATCAGCTCCTCTGTTTCCAAAAAACTTCATCCCATATGGGTCTTCCCTCTCCAGCCTCCCCAAAGGGCTGCTCGAGCACCAGCACAAGTGCTCTGCACGGGTGCAAATGCCTCCAGCTGGAGGTATAAGGAGGGACCTTAATCCACTTTGTTTCTCTTTTAATCCATACACAAGGGAACATCCCAGAGGGAGGACCAGCTTCTGCTGGGATCACTTCCTCAGTCTCAACTTTTACCCTGAAGGTGATTCCTGCAATTCTCCTGGCACGACATCTGCAGCTGCCAATTACCCGGCACAGGGCTCACAGATCACAGCCCATCTAATAGAAAAGGCTGTTCCTCCATGTCGGCGCTGGTGATGAAGGGCAAGGGGAGGGAGGGTGAAAGGGCTGGTGAGCTCTGCAAGCACACACTGTGTCAGAGAGGGAGGTTCAAAGCATCAATAACTCATTGTCTGGAGATTTGTTCCCCTCTCATCATCGGGGGAGGTGGACATCAACCCCTGCTCAGCAGATGGTGGAAATGGCTGTTTCAAAGTCAGCGACTCGAGCAGTGAGCCCCGAAACCAGCCCTGGAGCAATGCTGAGGGCACAAGCGCTTCATCAGCAATTAGCTCTGGCTCGGTCCCACAGGACTCGCTCCCTTGCCACACCGCAACAGCCTCAAAACTCGCTTTCTTCTTGATTGGTAAATTGATCCCGGCCATGCCCAGCCCCGGGGCCACCAGAGCCACCATCAGCTGGCTGAACCGAGCAGACGTCCTCAGCTTCACATGGCAATGCCTCCAAGCCCCAGAAACCCAAGTTTTGGGGCACTGTGGTTTAATTAGCGTGGTGGGAGGCGAGGTTGGGAGATCAGCCCAGGCAAGGAGCACAGGCGCGGAGGAATGCGTGTGATGCTCCGTCTGTTGCGATTCAGAGAGCAGGAGCGCCGGCCACCCTGCCAGCCGCAGCAGGGCTTTGCGGGGAGATGCACCAGTATGGCACACGGGGGATGCAAATCTGCCCTGCCACAGGGCTGTGTTTAAAGTGTTTAATCCTGGCACCTCGCTGGCTGCGGCTCTGTGATGGACCCAGCCAGGTCTGCCACCCACATATGTTCCCATTTTCTCCATAACGCTGCCCAGCCAGCACTTTTGCCACAACCTCCACATTGGTTCGGGGAGCTCTGGAAGGGCTTTAAAGCATGGTGGCAGCCCCCTGACCCCGGGTGGAATTTTGCAGGGCTAGCCTGTGGATGCTTTGTGGCAGAAAGAGGGATGGGTGAGCACTCGTGTTGCATCGTGCTGTCCCTGGAGAACAGAATCCTGTCCACAGCAGGGCTCTGAGTCACGAAACACAACAGAGCAGCCAGCATGTGCTGGGGCATCTCTGCAGAAGAAGAGCCGATACAGGGCTCCCACCGTGGGGACCCTGTAGAACATCACCATGTCCACACCCCCACACATCTGCCCCTGCCTCAGCAGAGCAGCACCATCCCCAAAAACTGGTGCAATGCCTGTTAGCAAAGGGTGTGTGGCTTGGGATAAAATGTGGGCTACAAGCAGCTCACAGAATCACAGGAACCCTCACCGTGCATCTCCTGGGTGCAACACGGGCAGCATCCGCAGCAGACACGAGGTCCCACGGGGTGTTTCCTACATGTCTCTGCCTGCTTTTGACTCCCTGCAACAGCTTCTGCCTCCCCTCACAGGGACCAGGAGCCCACTGCCCATCTGTGCCGGCAGCATCCCACCCCACGCAGGGTCGCAGGCAGGCTGCGGAGCATCTGCACACGGGAGAAAATACAACCAGAGTCACACGAGTGTTTTCATGCCGCTACTTGGAGAAACCATGCTGACACATTCTCCCTCTTCTCTACTTTTTCCACCTCCAGCAGCGCAGTGGGAGTTTTCTCACTACTTCACCTCCCACAGCCAAGCGAAGGTGGGATGTTGTGTAACGGGCGTCCTCAGGAAGGGAAACTGAGTCACAGCACGGGGTCGGGGTCTGTCCCCCCACTTTGGTAGAGGGGAACAAGGGAAGGCAGTGAGTGAGCCCGGCTGGACCAGGGCTACTTGGCCAGAGGAGCCCACTCCAACCCGGGGTCTGGGCTCAGCGGAGTGCCTCCCTGCAGCAGACCTCGTTGCCATGGCGGGGAATAAACCTGCCTGGAGCAAGAGAGAGGAGAATGTGTAAACAGCTATCGCATCCCTGGGAAGGCTCGTACGCTGCGGCTGGCTGCGAGGGGAGAAATTCAGACAGAAAAATATACGGCTGGGAATTAGGAGGGAGCTTTCAGAGTCAAATAGAGGGACTAAAAAGCCTGGCTACAGAGTCAGAGAAGGAAACGATTAAAGTTCTTGTGGTTCGGTGGTGAAATGAAAGCAGCAATTACAATGGAAAGACGTATACATAGCCAAGGAAAACCAGATAACGGTCGTTATGTTGTGGAAGATGTAAAATGTTAAAAATACAAAAAGCAAGATGAAAATGCCAGGGAAAACCATGCCTGGAAGGGCTAAGGGCAAAAGAAAGGAATTTTTAAAATTATATTTGCATTATTACAGACAAATGCTTAATAGAGGTGGCAATATTGCTAATGATGATACATAACAGGCAGAAACAGGCAGCAAATATTTTTGTTTGGTATTTGGAAATGAGCAGGCAGCTATATTTGTCTCACGTCAGGCTGCTGAAACGCTTTCTAGTTCATTAATGATGTGGCCTTATTAAATATCATCTGCCAGGAATAAACACTGGAGAAGCAGTAGGCTGGGATGCCTCTGCTCCGTGCCCTGCCCGAGCCGTGATCACGGATCCTGGAGCGAAGCCCGGAGCTGGGGATGCTGCAGGAGGTAAAGCGGGGGATAAAGGTGGGTTGGATCCCGGAGAGGGGACATGGGATGACCCAGATTGGTGCTGCCTGCTCAGCCTGGCTTTAATCCTAGGCAAAATAAAAGAGAAGCTGATCTAAGATTCAATTAATAAAGAATTAAAGGATAGAAATCTAATTAATGCCAGTCCACGTGGTTTATGGAAAACAATGTCTTGTCAAACAAAGCTGGCTCGTTCCGTGATGGGGTGATGAGGCAGGTTAGTGAAGGTGACTGCGCGCTGCACCAGCACATGGTTTGCAGGGCCCCAGCTCTGAACCGGAGGGTGTCCTGGCCCCCCAAAACTATTGCAATCCTCGTTAGCACATGGCATGTGTCTGGGATGAAATCTGGGCTACGAGCAGCTCACAGCACCGCAGGGACCCTCGCCCCGCACAGCCCCGGCTCACCCAGGCTCCTGGCCCTGCTGGCAACCTGCGGCTGCAGCACGTACACGGTGACGCGCACAGGGACCGCTGCCCTGCCAGCCCATGAGTGCTTCAGGGCTGGAGTTTCCTGTGTTGAGGCAGAAGACGACCCTTGGTAGCTGCCTCACTCGGCAGGAGGTACACTTGCTGTCCCTCTTGGCGATGTGTGAGCTGAAATAACCTCCATTCGGCTCCTGCTCTTTGCACAGTCAGCCCAACAGAACTTTTCTCCCTTTTTCTTTTTTTTCTTATGATTCTCTTATTGCTTTCACCTTGATTTCTTCTTTTGTCTTTGCTTTAATCAGTAGCTTCTTGGGGTCAGATTTCGGAGGCAAATGCACTGCAGGTGCCTGTCCCAGGGGAAGGGGCTGCATGGTTTTTGAGATCAGAAGGATGCTTCCCCCGCACTCACTGGGGTGTGCAGGAGGATTTTTGGGGCCAGGGGGGAGTCCTCCCTCTCTGTGTGTGGAGCTGGGGTGCAAACGGGTGCTGTCTGCAGGGATGCGGGCTGTGGCAGCAGAGGACCTCTGCCCACAAGCAGCGGTCAGTCCCTCCGCTCTCCCTGCCCTGCCAGCGCACACACGGCCAAACTACAGACCTGCAGGCGAGGCACGCAGAAGGGAACGGGCATCCGTGTCACGTCCAGTAGTGCCGCGCACATCTGGTAATCAGCTCAGAAAGTTAAACCTGCAGAGAAC
The DNA here is from genome assembly GCF_028858705.1 of Grus americana. Taxonomy (NCBI): domain Eukaryota; kingdom Metazoa; phylum Chordata; class Aves; order Gruiformes; family Gruidae; genus Grus; species Grus americana. The sequence continues at coordinate 7,925,390 of NC_072865.1, forward strand.
GTCGGGCAGAGCTGGGTGCGCTGCCTGCCAAGGCTCCCGCGCTGGGCTGCTCCATCACCCCCCGTGCAGCGTGAAGGTGTGCAGGGTACCAGTGGGCACCAGGTGGGCATCGCTCACCTGCCTCCCCCATGAGCAGGGGGTTTGCCAGGGGCTGCACATCACTTTCACTCCAGAGGAGGAGTTGTCCTTAGAGGAAAATACAAAGGTGTGCTACAGCGGGTGTCGGTCCTGACACAGCCAGTGCATCGCCCTGAGATGCCAGCACCGGAGAGGGGCTGCGAGAGCTGCTTGCAGGGCAGCATGGCCTAAAAAAGTCCCTTTGTCAATGGGAAGGGAAAGGAGAGAATAGCTTCTGTTCAAGGCACATGAGTGGAGGGGAAGAGGGAAACATTGCGGAGGTCCCAGCACGTGCAGGAGCACCCTGACGTCGCGTGCCCAGCCAGCCGCAAGCCTCCGCAATGCCCCGTCCCCGCACGGCTGTCCTCTCCCCAGGGGCCATGTCCCCAGGTACATCTGCATTGGTTTTATCTGCGCTCCGAGGCTCAGCCCGTTTCAGCCTCATTGCGATTCCACAGCCTCGTGGCGTCTCCTGGCACTGGATCATTTACAATGCCCAGGAGGCAAATACAATGACTCATTATTATTAGTTAATGAAGCATCCAAGCACTAAACCCACAGTCTGCCAAATGGATAAAGAGCTCAGGCTGAATCCGATTTACCACACATCTCGCTGGCTCCTCTGGCAGCGATGGAGCCGCTGCCCGCCGCAGCCCCCCCATCCCTTCCCTGATGCTACGGACGCAGGCAGCAGCCGGGCGCTGGCAGGGAGCAGGGCCAGGAGCATCCATCCCGCTGCAGGAGCTGGCGAGCGGTGCTGGCTGTCCCCGCCGTGTCACCTCGCAGACCAGAGACCACCAGTAAAACAAACACCAGTATCTCGCCTCCTGCAGCGTCATGGGCTTGCAGTGGCAAAGCCCTGACACAGCACCAGCTTCAAAGCCACCAGCACCCCGCTCTGCATTTTGAGCCTGCACAAGGGGGCTGGGGGAGATAGGGGCAGGGGGAGGCACAGAGGAGACTGCACGTCCTTGGCCAGCAGCACGGATAATGCAGAATCTCTCAGGCTGCATCTCCCTTCCCAGAAGGATAAATATTTGATAACAAATTACTTTGAAGATAATCCACTTAATCCTTTGCCATGTCTCCAGGTTTCACTGTAATTAAAGTGTGATTAATTTTCTAAAGAAAAGCTAAAACCCTATGCCTCTACTTGCCCTGTCTCCCCAGGGTGCAAGAGATGGGCTCAGCCCTGTGACAGGGATGATGGGATCACCAAGCCCACTGCTGGTGGCCGAGCAAAGCCCAGAACTGGACCCGCACGCATCCTGCACAGCTCAAACCACCAAGCTTGGAGCAAGGACATGAAAGTCAGACATGCTTTGGGCACTGGGAAGGGCTGACACAGGCATGCAGCCCTCAGCAGCTGCTCACCCAGATGTGTACCTGGACTGGGAAGGAGCTTTTAATTCCATGTGATCTCCCCCCAAGCCTTCCCCCAGACCTTCACCTCCCTTACCCTTGTCCCCTACCCAGAGCAGCCGATGTCCCACTGGTGTCGCAGTTTTAGGGCTGGGGTCTGCAGAGCCAGCAGGATGCCCACCCCATGCTCTTCTGCATCTCCCAAGGGCTGGTGCAGCTCCGCACTGGGGGTTTCAGATGCTCAGCCTTTTAACCCCCACCTTCATAGAGGCAAAAATATATTACAGGGGGTTTGCTTGTGGTGGGGAGCTGACGGTGCAGAGCCGGTGTGGGCCGGGGAGCGGTGCAGAGGGGAGATGTGTGGGCTGTGCCCCGCTGATGGAGCGGGATCACCTTTCCATTCCCTGAGCGCCAAATCCAGGGTTGACTCAGCTGATCAAAAATAGAGAGTGAGGGGAGGTGTGAAAGCCAGCAAAAAAAAGGAAAAAGGGGGAAAAAGGGAGAAAAATAAAGAAAACCTAACCAACCTGACTAAGGCAATCTGCATCCACCTCTGCCTCCCCCAAGGTCCCAGAGCCCGGGGAGGGGGGACTTGGCTCGTGTCGGTGTATTTCAGAGCTGAGCAATACCTCCAGGGAGCTGTGCTGGCATCTCCCCAAAGGTCCCAGCCGTGGCAGTGCTGCTCCCCACGGGGCTGGTGGCAGCTCTCACTTGGTGTCACACCTCTCAGAGCACCAGGAGGGGAGCCGAGGGGTGGGGATGGGGGTGCTGGCAGCAGGTGACACTGTTGGAAGCGGAGGGCAGGACCCTCCCTCTGTTCCACACTTTCCAGCACAGCCTTCAGAGATTCAGACACTCAAAGACACCACGAGGTGCATCCCTCATTCCCAAGTGTGTCCCTTGTCCCGGAGCTGTTTGCAGCAAAACCAGGTTGAATTTTCTAGCTTTTTGCTGGTCGGTGTCGAGTGGAGCAGCCCAGGCAAGCCCAGCTTCCCTACGGACCATTGCTGCCCCAGATTCAGGCAGTGTCTCTGGGGCAGCACGGGCTGAGTTTGCCCCAGCACCATGTGTACCCCATGGCCCCTCTGTCCCCTGCCACCAGGGCGGAGCGGAGAGGACAGAGGCAGCCCTGGCTGCTGGCACTTAAATATTCCCTTCCCCTCATGGCGCAGCAGCTTTCCCAGCCAAGACTGGGAGGATGGACCTTGCTGCATGCAACTCTGACTCATGGTCATGCATGACTGGTGTCACCACCTCGCTGTCCCCAGGGCATTTCCCAGGACCAGGCCAACTCCTTTCAGCTGGGGTTTGAAGGCTGGATGCCCTGAAGAGTTCCCAGCCCCAGCACAGGCCAAGAGGAGACAGCTCAGCAGCCAGGAGGGTAAAGCTGCAGGGGGGTTTGATGGGGGCTACCCCTGCCTGGGGACATCGCAGCACATCACAGGCATGAAGCCACCACCCTTGGTGCCAGGCAAGCCGAGCTGCGCATGGCAGTCAGGGGAATGTTAACTTGCTTTGCCTACATCTAACGAGGATGTGAATCCTGGCTAAAATTAACACTGTGCCTTCACTGCACCAGTCCCAGCAGGGCTTTCCTTATTATCTGTGCCAGGATAGTTGTGTCTTCAGGTCAGCCCTGTTAAGAGAAACTTTGGAGGTCAGGACCATTTGTCATAGAGTAAAAACTCCCTGAGCACAAGGAGCGTGGGAGAGCAGCAAAGAGCCGTGCTTATCAGATAGTTCAGCCCAGATTCAGCTCTAAGGACGCAAATGAAGCTGCATTATTCAGAATATCAGGTTTTGTTATTGAATTCCAATAGCTGGCCAGCGCTTTTGAAGCAGCAGAGCGGGCACCTTCCTGCAAGTTGAGATGCTGCCCTGGAGCAGCTTCTGCAGCAGGCATGCATGCACGGATGTGAAAATTTGCTGAAGATAAGGAGCCAGTTGGTGAAGGCTGCCGGATTGTCAATGGAAAAAGAGTTATGCTGCTGAAGGATCAGTTGGTTATTCAACACAGATGGCAGCTTCGTTGCTGGGATGGATCAAAGAGCCATGTCAGCCCGTGGTGAGGGCACTCTGCCCGCACGGTCAGCAGAGGTTGTGCAGCCATCAGGGTACGTGCTGCTGTGAGCCATCGGCAGGATGCTGCACTCTGAGAGCTCTCAGAGAATTTTTCCAGTAAAATACTGCTAGCTGTTGCATCACAAGGTCTGGGGTTTTCTTTAAATTAAAATGATAAGGAATAAAACTCAGCACATTCCCGGTTTTTCTCTTGCTGATCCTCAGCACAGTGCAGTCTGTAAGGTTAGCGAGCTTCGCTCTGCGTACTTTGCTTCTGCTGTACCCCAGGGTAGCCCTGAGGAAGGGAAGAAACAGTTGCTTTCATAAGCCTTCCTCCCTTCCTCTTTCCTCCTCCTCTTTCCCACACTGAATTCAGATTCCCAAACAAAACCAGGCAAAGAAACTCCGGTGATGGTCACCGACCGAGCCCACTCCCTTCACCCACTGGAGCAAGGAGCTGTATTTTGGGAGCATCCCGCTGGGCTTTCTGCATTTCTCTCTCCCCTTACAGCGCCTGGATGAGCCATACTGCAAAAGACCAGGGGAAAAGGGGTTGAAATCACCATCTGCCTTGACCAGCACCTCCAAAAGCCACTCAGCAGCCCAGGAACCCCAAAAGCCCTTCCCTGACTCCGTGCCCTGGCTGGCAGTGACACGCAGGGGACAGGCTGAGCATCCCTGCTGTCCCCTGAGCCCCGGGATGCCCCCGAGGGCTGTGCCACACTGAGGCACGTGGGGGTCCACCTGAGGCAAGGCCAGCAGGCAAGTTTTGTATTTATTTCCCTTGAAAACCTCTCCTTAACAGGCGCTTAACATTATGCTTAAGTGACAACGAATTACACATTTTATTTAAGAGCGGGCACAAGGAACAGTGCAATTCCCTATAGACTAATGGTGCATTTCTCCTCACAGACAGCCAATTAAATATTTAATCAGCACAATAGCCGGTTAAGTATTGTATATGGACATAAATACAACCCAATACATTTCCACGCCACATTAAGCTGAAGCTTGTAGACACTTGTCTCCCCAGCATCAGGCACGACAGCTCGGTCAATGCATCCTTCGAAAGCAGATTCTATTTATTTTCTGTCGTATTAAGTAGGCATCATTTCTATCCTGTCCCAGCCAAGTGTATTAACTCTTCTGCAGCACCGTATGAATAATCTGCATCAAATTGTGGATTAGGGGAAGATTACCGCCTTCCTGCTCAGCAGCTCTCTGTGAGCTGACTGCAAATTTCCACGAATAATTTCTCTTTGGGTCGCATCCTGGAGCTGTAGCAGCGGCTGGAGGGCCATTGTGCTCCGCGCTCCTCAGATGCTTTAGAAGAGATGGAAGATTTAGCAATTAAAGACACAAGCTAGAGAAAAAGGGGAAAGAAAAGAATTCTGCTTCTCCTCCTTTAATGGAGAGGTCTGAGGTTAAAAAGATATTCAAAATCAGGTTTTCAGACAGGGCATTGCCACAGGGAGGGAGGGACGGGGCTTACAGCACCCTCCAGGGCCTCACTGGAGCACTCAGCATGGGCTCTGGGCTGCGGCCGTGGGCACGCGTGGGGTTCCCTATGGACAGCAGAGCTGGCCCCAAAGGAGGGCAGTGCTGGATCCGTGCGTGCAGGGCTGCGCCCAGTGGGGTGTACAGAGAGGGAAACATTCATTCCATTTTCCTACCGTCTCGGAGATGTATTCGTTCCACAAGTGTCTTCTTTTGGGCTTGATTTCTATTCAGCTTGCTTTCAGCCTCCACTTCCCAAGCTCTCATCTGCTCGATTATAACTGTAAGAATAAATCTATTTACAGTGCATTGTTGCAAAATGAATCAATAAACCCAAAGCAAACACAAGGCCAAGTCCTCAACAGCTCGAGCAGGCGGTTTTGTGTCTGCTGCAGCGGGTGCTGCCTCCCGCACCCCCCTGTGTTTCTCAGGTAAGTGCCGTTTGCAAACGCAAGGGTCCTTCCCGGTACAGAAAGTTAAGCGTGATGGATTATTGACAGCTGATTTTCTTTTCTGGCTTCTGAGCAACTTCAGATACGAGTCAAAACCCTCTTCTCAATTCTGCAAGCCATGGTGATCGGTGCTGGTAAAGCGACGAGAGGAATATGAGCCCCCGCTTGCAGACATAAACTGCTCTTGGAAGAGGGGTCTTTGCTTGATTTTAAGACGAGCACGTCACACAGGGCATGCTTTGATACAGCATCTAAACACAGCAGAGACTGAGCAAGAATGGGATGAGGTGTCAGACAGCATCTTCCCTGTTCAAAGCATTTCTAGGGCTTTGCAAAGCACCGAGACAGCGTAATGCAGGCAGGGGGGAGCGGACGCCAACTGCCCCGCGCTAGGACGGAGCTCCCAAACACCAGGGACCATTTAACTAGAGGGGCACCGGGGTAAATCCTGCAAAGTGTTGCTGTAAAAAGAGGCTTTTCAAGGTTTGTGGACCGCCCTTTGGAGAGCTAGAGGCTGAAAGGGTGGTGTGTAGGGAAAGATCAAACTATGGGAGGTACACCAGGTTTTGGTTAATTTTGCCTATCTTAGAATAGTTTCTGTAGCAATCTGTTATGTTACATAAAGGTTTGGGGAAAGTGATGGCTGCACAGCTTGCTGAAGACTGACAAACAGGCTGGGCACCCCAGCACCATCCTGGCCCGTGACCAGGCTGATGGGCTTGGCCAGGCTGAGCAGGTTCACACCTTCCCAGTGAGCTGTGGTGGCCAGCCGGGGCCGTGATAACAGGCTTCATGACCTCACGGTGCTTTAATCTAACATGGTATTTCATCCTCAGCCAGACTATGAGCATGCTTGTGCTGATTACATCATCTCGGCTGAAGCATAGTGAGGCTTTAAGCCACATGAATGCCCTCGGTGATGTGCCTGTTGCTTTAATTACAACCTGAATTTCATCAAAGGTTAATTTGATCCTAGACATGGGGAGCGACAGAGCTGGGAATCTGCCTCCAAGTACCCCCAGCCACCCCCATCAGCTTCCTGCTAATAAATCTCCTTCCATTAGGAAATGACAGGCAAGTGCTAAGGGTGACTTCCACTTTTCTATCTCTGTTGCTCTTAGTTCAACCTCTGCAACAGCTGCCAGGCGCCATAAATCACCGAGCACAATCCTGGAGCTGGGGATCACTGTCTTGTAAAACAAATATCTTCCAGATTTTCTAGTGTCTGATGCTGGTTACAAACTGTTGGTTGTTGGGTTCTTCCTCCTCTCTTCCATTTATTTCCCAGCCCCGTGTCTCTGCTACTCCTTGTCTGCTATATATCTCCCGTTTATTGTTATTTCTTTCCTCCCTTTGTTTTAATAACTCTTTTAGTGTGGATTCTTGTAAAAACAGCTGCTCTAGCCAGTAAAAAAAAAAAAAAAAAGAATATCTGGAAACAGATGCCCTGGCATTGCTTCAGCTGTAATCTGCTAGATTTATAATTCCTCTTCGGTTCAATATTGATTCAGAATAAAGCAACTCAAAACGCACTGGCAGCTCACAGCTTTTTGTAGTCGTCTTCTATCTTTCTTCTCTGCCATGACATTTCTTTTCTCTTCATCCACACAACTAAAACATACGAAGGAACAAATGAATGCAAGCTGATGAGAGACACCCAGGTGCCTGTAGAGCAGAGGGTTTATGTCTGGGGAAGCTCAAAGGAATGTTGTCATCTGCTTTTTTTATTGTTTTAATTTCGTTCCTCTTGTCTAGCATTATCTACCTCCTCTCAGCATCCCCCCTTAAGTCACTTCCCTGCGTTTTAGGGACTTACAGAGTCCCTGAGGCTCACACGGAGGTGGTGGCAGCCCGGCAGCCCTGGGATGGGGCACAGTACCTGCCGTGGGATGCGGTTGTGCCTGTCCCCCTCGGGTTCTGGGTATGGGAGCCTGGGGGCTGGGCACTGCGGCTCCTTCTCAGCCCGTCTGCCGCTGAATGGCTGTGCAGCGGTTAGCGAGTCCCTGGACATCATGTAGAAATGGAAATAATAGCATTTCCCTTTGGAAAAGTACCTTGAGAGCCCTCAGAGAAGGGCAGAAGAAAGTTATTTAGCACACTTCTTTCAGGTCTGAAAAAAGCCATTTATGACATTTAGGATGCATGTACTAAATAGACAGCTTATACCCCCACCGACAGGCACAGGCACCAGGAGTCCCTGCAGCCTGCCTGTATGTGGCTCGAGGGCCATACCATCCATCCACCAGCATGCAGATTTCTTCTGACTTACCCCATGCCAATGAGACTGCACCTAAGTGCAGAGCAGAAGGCTTGTTTGGAGCGTAAAAGAGGAATCTGCTCCTTTGAACACTTTCCCGCACCTCAGACAGTGCCATCTCTCTCTTACATCTCAGTTTCTCTCAGGGCTATTTGGTTTGAATGGTTTGGACTATTTATGCCTGACTCTTCTCTTCCAAGCCCAATCCCCCTTTGCTTCCTCCTGACAAAGCTCTGCCAGCCCCACAAGCTGTGTCTTCCCGGCAGAGCTCTCATTTGGGTACCGTAAATTAGACTATTGATTTCTTCTTCAGCAGAGGAGGTAGCCTGGGCTCTCTTTAGCTTGTGAAACCCCAGGTGGTCTCCAGTTATCACATCTCACCCAGATACAGTACCACCTGCACTCTCCACGTCCAGCGTAGCCTTTTGGGTTCCCCCCAGGTTTGTCCTCGGGCTCCCCCTGCCCCCCCAGCTGCCTTTGCCTCCAGGAAGATGGGACCAGCTCAAGGGCAGCACATGAAGCCCAGCAGGTGGGCTTGGTGCTTACCTACAGCCAGGCACTAAGAGGCACAAATTTAGGAAGTGGAAGTAAAGGATCAGTCCTACAATATGGTGAGAAACATCGCTCCTAGCAGAGCTACACTGCTGCAGGGCATTTGACTTGGGGAAACAAGCTCCAGCCCTCCCCACCAACAGCCAGGCTGGCTGTCTCAGGCAAAAAGTTCACTGATTCCACAGGCTCTGCCATGTGTCAGCCTGGGGCTGGGAAATCCTCAAGCGATCATTTACATCTCTGTGCCTGGGACAGCGGAGATGCTCCTAGAGATGCTCCCAAAGGCTCTACATCAGCAGAAAAGCTGCTCTTCGTGCTGTCTGCCCATGCACTGGGGTGTCCTGTCCTCCCCCCACATGGGACCCCATGCTGGGGTGGGTGATTTTTCCAGCAGGCAGGAGGGATGGGAAGGCGCATGGTTTTAGCAAGCTCAAAAGCCATCTTTGGCATGATGGTCCAACCTGGAATATGTGCTACCCGGGGGAAAATGTCACAGGCAGGGATGGCTTTCTGTACCAAGAGTCCCTGCAGTCCCCAGCCAAACGTCAGACAGAGCCTGCTGTAACCAAACAGCAGGCATCTCCCGCTCTCTGCACCGTCTGCAGCCCAGCAGAGCACACAGGCGATCCAGGAAAGTCATCAGAGAACAGCAACAGTGAAATAACCGAGTGCTTCCCCCAAAGCATCTTGGGGGGTAGACATGGTTGTGTGTCTGGGGGCGCACCAGTGCATCAGCGTATTTTGAACACATAGTTGTGTGACACCAGGAATGCCTCCTGGCTCTGTACTCAGTCTCGACAACAGTGGTGGGTTTTGCAGCTTCAGTGTATCGCATTTCCTTTGCCACACCCTCCTTCCCGTCCGAACAGCCCCAGGATTGAGCCTATATGTGAGGTCCGAGGTCCCCCTACTTTGGGAGGGGGAGAAAGGTGGGGTCCATCACCTGTCTGAGGTTTGTCACAGCGTCCTTGAAATCTGCTTGTCCAAAATGACTGGGATTTAACAAATTGGCAATCTCTGAGGGGAAAAAAAAAAGTTCTTTTGAAGCATTTCCAAACAGCTCTGTGGTCACCGTATTTTTCTTTCAAGAACTGATGTGTTGGCAGAGATGCACTCTGCATGCGTGGTCCTCTGGGGTGGCCCCTCTCTCCTGTGTCCCTCCCTCCTCTCTAACTCATTTCCATCGTTATTCCCTGCTGCAGTCCGTCACCGTTGCTCTGGCTGTTAGTTACACTGACAGTCGGCATTTCCAGGAATGCGCAAGCAGGCAGTCTTTCCTACACGGTCCCCGATGTTGATGGCAGGGACCAGCCGCATCCCAGCCTGGGGAGGGACCGGGTCCCACGGGGAGCGGGGCAGCATAGGGAGGGCTGCTCCGCCCCGACAGCCACCATGCCAGGAGCTGGCAGACCTGCTGCCAACCGATCTGGGGTCGTCCTAATTTGATTATTTGTCATCTGCCTTGAGGGTGCTGGAGGACGATGTACTCAGCCAAGACACGCACATGGGTTCATGACAGAGATTCATTAGGCTTATTGCATAACCTGTTAGACACAGTTATGAGAGCAAGTGGCTCTGACACAGCTCTCTAGGAAGATTTGCAGTCGCACTGCTCTTTCTCAGTCTGTCTTTATTTATTTATGGGAGGGAAGGGGGAGCTGGACATGACAGTGGCTGCAGAAACAGCCTGCGTAAGTCCATAGGACAGTCCATGCTGCTGTAATCCTGGTGTGAGGAGCAGGGAAACGTGATTTCCCAGCTGAGAGCATCTCTTCTCCAGTGCTGGACACATTTACTGTGTGTTTGTGAGGTCCTGCTTTGTCGGCAGCAGGTAGAACACCCTCCAGAAGAAGGAAAGGCAGATCTCTCTGGCTCTGTGTTGGCAGGAGTGAGCAGTGCTGGGTCTCTGCTGGCAGCTGGTGGGCACCCAGGGCGGCTCTCGAACCTGATAAATCACAGCAATTCTTCTCCCCTTCTCGGACTGCCCAGCAGCAAAGCAAGATGCTGCTCCCTGAACTCTGGTTCACCCGGTTCCTCCCTCCCTCACTCTCCTGGGCAAACCCACGTGTCAGCTCCAGGCTGAAATCTGGGAGTCCCGGAATTGACCTTTTTTTTTTTCCCAGTTTCCAACAAATTAAGCAAGCAACCACCAGACCTGCAGCTGGGCATGCTGGGGTACAGCAGACCGTGAACACTTCCTCTTTACCTCTACCTTGTTAATAGGGGGACCCCTGATACCACCCCTCCGACCCCAGCTCGCTGTGCCGGTGACCACACAGCTCAAGCCAAGGGACTTTTGTAGCTGTTATTTCCCCTCTTCGTCATACAGGCAGGGCTCAGCCTCAGGTCTCCCTGGAAGGATGAATTTTCCTGACGCCTTTGAAGCTTTTAGGTGTGTTTCCCAGGAGGGAGAGTCTGGGGGAACCCCATGGGAAGTGCTCTGTCTTGCAGTGCTATGTACTGCAAGATGATGGTTATTAGCACACTCGAAGAAGCTGCCAGTTATCTTTCATCCTGCTGTATCCCCTGGGAATAAGGCAGAAACCTCTGCACAGCACCTTGTTCAACAGGCTCGAGTCTTAACCATGGGGTCCTTTGGGCTTATGAATTACAAATTAACCATGGGGCTGCTCAATTACGAATCCTCAGCAATAGCAACAGCGATGTGATGCGATAACCATAGCCTGGGATGCCTCTGGTGTCTTGTGTCAGCCCTGCAGACTCACCTTCTGAGAAACACGGGTATGGGACAAGTGGAATTTTGCTTCCCAGGCTTCCCTCAAAGGCAGATTCAACCCTCCTCCCTTCCCACCCCCACCCCAGCTCCCTGCTGGTGCCTCCATGTCCTCTCCCTGCAGAAGGAGCCGGGGAGGGCAGGCAGATTGCCAGCACTGAGAGCTTGTCACAGCCAGTTTTCCTGACGGTCCCAGGTTAATCACTGCCTTGCACGCAGGCAGCCACTTAAGGTTGTTCTTTGCTGCCCCAGGAGACTCGTGACCAGCTGGGCTGCCTCACAGGGCAGGAGGAGGGGAAGGAGGAGGAGGATGGTGGGAGGGATGGACTGCAGACTGCGGGAGGGGGGAGAAGGAAGGATGTTTGGAACCTTCGGGATGAAGGCAGCACTCTGCATGCTGAGCTTCAGCTCTCCAAGTGCAAACATCTGGTGCAAGCGAGTCACCGCAGCATCTTTTGTAGTCAAAGAAGGGAAAAACACCTCCAAAGGAGCGTCTGGCTGATAGAAACGCCTGTCAGGACGAGGCCTTCCAGGGAGACAACTGCCTCTTCATTAACCTCCAGATAGTCTGTGTGTACTGCCATATAGTAGAGTTAAAGAATAATGGGATTTCAGTTGAACTACAAGGTTCAGCTGATGGGAGGGGAGCTGTACAATCCCTTACACAATGCCTTTGTGTGTTTCAGAGGCCAGAAGTGTTAGCAGATTCTGAAGCAATCTGTGATATTGATAGAGAGAATGAGAGAAACCCTGGGGACACTGGGCAGGAGAAAGGAAACAGGAGGGTATCTATCCAAAGCTCCAGCTTTACACTATGTGTTCACCTCTAAAAGATAAAAAAATGGGAAAATACAACGAACAGGTGCGCAACTCCACCACTGACTGACGGCTACCTGGAGCCATGCGGCAGCCTGGAGCTGTGAAGCTACTTGGAGATGCGGAGGGCAACGCCTTTGAGACACAGCAGAGATGCTGACCTGAGCCAGTACAACTCACCCCCGCGGGCCTGAGCAGCAAGTTCCCAGTGGCACAGAGCCCTCGGCTCTCACGGTGCATCACCATGGGTCAGCACCACAACGCCGGCAGATGCCTGCCCGCCCAATCTCATCCTCTTGTCCCATCCCGCACCGCATCTGCCTTGCTTTTCTGCTTCTCAAGTGCTCTTTTTTCCACGTTTCTTTTTAGAGACAGAAAATAAAGAACAAAGGACCGGGTTGCCTTCTGGCTCTTGAACACAAGAGCCTTTGGAGAGGACCTATTTTAAGAAAGGAGAGCCTTCCCCCCCAACTGGAAAAGTGGCTCAGCAAGGGCAGGCTCAGTGCCGTGCTCTCCAGTTGGGCACTTGAGACACCTGCTAGCAGCCACTTCAGCCGCCAAATACTCATCCGGCAGCAGCAGAAACCAATGTCTGCAAGACGTGCTCCACCAGGATGCATGGGGAAGGTGGGGAGATTCATATCCTGGGGAGAAGCCCCCACCACACACCCCCTGCACTGGCTCACTGCTGGGTTGGCAGCAATGCCATCTTCTCCCTGAGGTGGGGCACCCCATGGGCAATGGGCAAGGGCACCTGCCAGGTGGCTCGGATCCCCTTCAAGGCTGAACATCTCACACTTTCAGTCCATGGGGCTGGAGAAGCAGAGGGTTCCCATGAGAAGAGCTGCCAGGCTCCCCTCACAGCTGGCAATCACTTTTTTGTTCAGTATGAAAAATCCTGAAGCTGATTTTATGTCTGATGCAGAAAGCAGAGCAGGATCCCGCAAAGGCCATTTGGCACATCTCACTCCGTGCTTAGCCCCAGGGACACATCTCACTTTGGAAAGCCCCGACATGTCCACTCCAGCCTTGCCTGGCAGGTCATTCTCTGCTTTTTTGATTCTCCACTTGGGAAGGTGCTTCTTGACATCTGTTCTGAATTTCATTCTCCTCTATTTACATTTTATTGCCCTTGCTCCTCTCCCCTTGGTGGGTCTGAGTGCAGTAACTCAAGATGATATTATCCGTATTGCTTAAGTTTTTATGCACTTCACTTAAATTTTCTCATAACCAGCTTTATTTTTCCCTTTCTCCTGGCTGTCTTCAGCATTAGGTATTTTAGTGCTGTGTTAAGCATCTTTATCCTTCTTTCCCCTTTCTGTAAGGCTATTTTTTAATGGTGTAAGCAGAGTTTATCACACTTAACAAATGACCTGGTAAAGGAGAGCTTGAGTACATAAGTGTTCTTGATACACTGCAGATCCACCCTGAAGAAGACCTCGGACTCAAGCGATGCTCCTCTAATTCCAGAGTGCATTCAGCATCCTCCAGGCTCAGCTCAGTGATGCACAAACTACTCATGTTCATAGGAAAGCAGCAAACTTCCCTCAAAATCAGTTCTGCGTTGCTCTCATATGTGCACTGGAGAATCTGCTTTAAGTTCCTCCTTACTAAAACCATGCGAGCCCATGGTGAGCCCATTTCGAAAGCCGATACCTGTTCCAAGCACCAACGGCTGTTATGAGAACAGTCAGCAAAGTGAGGCTGAAGGCTAAGATGTTCAAAGCTGCCTTAATTATTAGAGCGTGAGCTTCCAAGTCCCTCGAGAAGCACAGAAAACGTTGGCCTCAAAATTCACGGTATGCTCAGAGAAGCGGGAGCCAGGGAGTTTTGGGGACATCTTGACTGCAGTCTGCCTGGCTGGCTCCGCCGGACTTGGAATCAGTCCGATTCATTGCAGCAGTTCTGAATTCAGAGCAGAGGGAGCAGACAAGGCTCATTGCCTATTCTAGCCAGAGAGACTGCAACAAGAGTTGCGGTTTTCATTTTTTAAAAAAATAAGGTTACTTGAGTAGACGGCCAGGAATAGACCCTCTGTCTCCTCATCCCCAAAGTGAGCCCCGCTGATAATTATGCACAAATTGTCAGCGCTGCTTTGGGAAACCAGCACTAGGACTAAAGCAGCCTGATATGGCTTCGTGCAAGGCTTTGCCTGGAGAATCAGGGTCCTCAACGACCACCAAAGCCTGGAGGCAAGAGCAGGGACCATTCAGTCCCTGCAAAGTGCAGCAAGGGCTTTTTCTCCTCCACCACTAATGGTCCTGCTGGTCAGACAGCCGGGCACAGAGGTGGGCAAGGGATTCGGGTTGCTCCTGAGAAAAAGCACGTTCCAATGCAAAGCAAATCTCTGGATATGTCGGTGCAACCGTTTGCAATGTGTAATGGATGAGGCTCACATCCCTCCTTGCTTCACGCTCTGTTCCAGTATTTATCCTCCCAGCAAACCACTGCTGCCTCGTCTTCCAGGACTGTGCTTCAACTTAGACATCAGCAATTTCCCCTGCCACAGGCAATCAGTGAAATTACCCACCTGATTTAAGGCCAGGGGAGTTAAAAGAGTGTTACACTCTGGGAAACTCTTCCAATTGTTTGGTTGCTTTTGCACCTCTCCAGGCTCCAGACAGACCTGGCTGCTCCCTTCACTTTGCACGAGGCTGGAGAAGCAACCGCTGGCGATGGCACCACTTTCGAAGCAAGGCACTGAGCATCCTCAACCAGCATCCAGCTTCAGCTGCCTTCTCTCGTCCCACACTGCTGGGCTCTGTTTGTCCAAAGTAAATGCAGGCAGATTTCCCTGTTGACTGTGGAGATTTTGGTTGCTCAGGTGGATCCACTAGGAATATCAGCATTTTTATTTATTTTTCTGCTAAAAGCGGTGCATAGGTCTGTCCTACACAGATAAATGCCCAGGTCAGTCACACCACAGATAGCTCCCTATTTTGCTTCCTGGCCAGGGGACAAGACTTCATGGATGTTGGTGCTGTCTCTCCATCCCTGGGAGGGATGAGGAAAGAGCTGGATGCCTCCTGCAGTGCCAGTGCTTGCAATTTCTTTTTAAAAGCCTGTAATCATCCTCACTTCTGTGAGCTATTCAAGCATTTGCATTGTTTCACAGCATCTCAAGTGCTGTCTGGAAGCAGCTCCAGGTTTCGGAGGAGCCCAGCAGGATCGCTGTGGGGGTCTGTGCTGGCAGGCACCCCACTGCTGAGCAGCAGAGGAGGGCTGTGCTCCTGCCAACAGGTGAGCCGGTTCCTGGGCATTGCCTTTTATTGGGAAAGAAAAAGGGGGAAAAAAACCCAACAAATCAATTCTGTTCACATGAGATTTGGGTTGAACTTCAACCAATAAACACTGAAGGATAAAGAAATGCTGTGGAAAAAAAAGTCCTGTTGTGACACAGCCACGGCTGAGCTTCATTCATTTTTTAAAGATTGTTTTTCCTTTACTCCTCCTGGTTAAAAATGAGATTTGCAGAAAAGAGAAAGCATCACCAGCATACAAACATCTATCCAAAAACCCACCCAAAGGATAAGTGGAGGAGTTGACTTTCCCTACAGGTGCAGCCATTTGACACAGGGCACAGTGTGGAAATGGAGACCTGGACCGGAGTTTCCCACTCCATCCCCCGTAGTGGCAACATGTACCTGCAGCATCTGTGAACCCAAGAAAAAACTAACAGGCTCTGTGTGGTATTTTGGTTCCCATTACCCCATTGGTATTAGAGGCAGATATGCCATCCCTCCAGCAGTATTTTCTCCCCCATGCCGTTAGGCTGGCACAGCAGCTGGGGGCATGGAAAACCGGGTCTTGTCTCACTCATGACCACTTAGCAGGAGAGAGAGGATCCCATAACTGCTTAGCTGTCTTGCGGGGATGCAAAGGACCTACTGCTTTCCATTGCCCACCCCTGCAGGCGTCCCAAGGTCAGAATCCACCCCTTCACACGAGTCAGTCCTTGCCCTGAGGAGCTGCAGCCAACGGACACCAGAAGGCAGGAGAGCACTGATTCCCTACGTCTTTGCCATGTCGTTTCCATGCTGTCATGCCATCCGTGGGCTTTATCCCAGGAACTCCTGTCACATCCACTCCCGTGAGCATTTTGCAATGCTCTCTTCCCCTCTCCCAGCATCTGCTGACCAAATCCCTCTGGTCACCTCTGCCTTCATCCAAGGCTTCATGATGCCACTACCCACTTTTTCTGCACTCTGCCCTGCAGCATCTCAACACACGAGCTGCAAACCGGGCAACCCAGGTCACTAGCAAAGAGAGCTTCCAAATGGGAATTGAGCTGCTATTAATTTATCCTATATTTGTTTTGAAAAGATGCCTGGGGAAGGTACATCATTTCCCTTTCCAGTTAGAGGCTTAACAGCCACAGGCTTTCTTCTTTCTCAGAAACATAAATCCGTGTTTATTTTGCATGTACCCAATTACTACCCAAGGCATTGCATTCAACAGGCCAAAATCAGAGCTCCATCTCCACCAAAACACTTCAGGAGAAAGAGAAGAGGGAGAAATGCCGGACCTTTAATAGAAGAAACACATCTATTTATTTGGGACCAAGGCAGCTGCATGGGGTATAAATTATTTTAGTGGGTAACCCTAACAGGATTCACTTCTTACAGTGGGAAGGAAAGACCTGGAGCATCCATTTCCAGTGTGATCAACGAGGAGCAGCCACACTTCAATTGCTATGACGCTCTTCAGAGGGTTTGATCATTCAGGATGCTCTGAAATACAAAATACTGATCTACCTGCAGCACCAGCCATATTCTGTTCCCAGTTAAAATTTGTGTAACTCTGCCGAAGTCAATTTACGAGGCAAACATTTAATTTAGCAAGCAGGCTCACAATCCTAAATTTAAACATATGTCAAGCCAGCTAGTAGCTTTGTTTTAATTAACTCTCAAACTTTGTGGCTGTCATTTCTTTATATAAATGAGGATATTCTGCCAAGGGCAGACTGTAATCCTATGTGCATACCTATGAAACCGCCTGCTATTTCACAACCACTTTTTGAAGAGCTCTTGCAGAGACAAGGGGATGTGGATGTTATTATAAGGGTCCATATGGCAGTACGCTGGCACTGCAGTATTAAATCAGAGGTATTGTACCTTTCCAGCCTAGATTCTCACAGTACCAGGTAACGTATATGTAGCTTTATTGTTGTACAATTTTAGTGGCTATGCATTATTCAACAGCGGCCAAAGCCTCTGCGCTGCCAGAGATGATTCAGTGATGATAAAGGGAATACGTTTGGCTCTAAAGGCAGAAGCAAAGGGATTTCATGGGTCGGTATCTTCTCCATCCATGGTGGAATCATGGAATCATTAACATTTCTAGTAAGGAAATCAGCTGGTGACAAATTCTCATCGATAATTAAAATGAAAGTACAAGCTGTCTTAACATGTAGTTAGACTTAGGAACTGTAACCTGCTCTCTAAATTAAATGCTTTCCTTGATAATTTGGCTCTCACAGCAGGCACTGAAATCTGCTGGAAGATGCCATCTAGTGGGTTATGGAAGTTTATTTAAGTTTAAATCCGCTTGCTGGTGTGGGGTGAGGGTGGCAAGAACCGCAAATGCTGGAGCGTGTAACGGTTTTCATAGACTTTCTGTTGTTGCTATTCCAGGAAATAAAAATTTCCCTGCGGGGTTTTACATTGGAAGAGACCTAATATTTACTTTGCCAGTCCCCCCAGCAGGGCACTGGGTTGTCACAGCTTTGCTATTGACATTAGCGGAGCCCACGGCTGGTCCACTGGCCGGGCATCTTCCTAATCGCCAGGGCTGTTTGCTCTTCATTTGAGAAACGAATCCACTCCTCATTTTTGGAAAAGCTGTACCGCTGTTCTTAAAGAAAAGCACCACCCTGTGCCTATAAATTATCTAGTTTACGGTACGGTAGAAGCCACTTAATTGGTACCCGAGTGAACAACGCTCCTTGCTAACGGGAGCCGTCGCCGGGGAGTTGATTTGGAGCCATCCCGCCTGCGGTACGGCCAGGCGAGGGCACGGATGGCATCTCCAGCCACGGAGCGCTGTGGACGGCAGCCTTGTCCCCCAGCTGCCGTGTGTCCGTGGGGCGAGCTGCAGCCGTCTGGGGAGCCCCCGCACCCCTCCAGGCTGCTCTGCTCCCCCCTGCCCCAGCAAGGTCCAGACCCTGCTCCGCGTTTAACCCCGGGCCCAGATTCCTTCTCCCCGTTCCCTCTCGCCGGTCTCCGGTGCCGGCCCCGTGCCGACGCGCTCCATGCCTTGCACGCCGCCTCTTTTCAGGGAGAGCGGTAACGAGCGCTGCGCGCCCGGCCGGACCCAGCCCCGGGGGCCACGGCTCAGCGGCCGCGGGTGCTGCCGCCGGGCTGCCAACGCCGAGCCCCTCCGAAGCGATTCAGCACCCCACCGACGGCCGGCTCGGAGCCCGCTCCCCGCCCGCTCCCACCCGGGTGCCCGCCGGTGCCACGGCATCCTTCGCGAGTGGTTATTAGGGGGTCATTAGGGAGAGTCATTAGTGGGCAGTGAGCGGGGGTGGGGAGTGGGGCGCGGGCTCGGCGGGGCGGGGCCGCCCTCCGGCGGCGGTGGGCGGGGCCGCAGAGGCCACGCCTCCCCCGCGCGCGGAGCAGAGCGGAAGTGCCGGAGTTGCCGCCCGCCGCTGCCGCCGCGCGCGCCGGGGAAAGTTGGTCTCCCTCAGGGCGGCGGCGGGGGCGGCCGGGCCGCGCTCCCTCTCTCCCTCCCTTCTCCTCCTCCGTTTCCTCCTCCCCGGCGGCGGCTCCGATGCGGCGGAAGCAGAAGCGGTTGCTGCAGGCGGTGGCGCTGGTGCTGGTCGCCCTCGTCTTCTTACCCAACGTGGGGCTCTGGTCCCTGTACCGCGAGCGGCAGCTGGAGGGCGGCGGGGCGGCCGGCGGGGAGGGGGCCGCCGCCGCGGGGCCGCCGGGGGCAGCGGCCGGCGAAGCGCCGGTGAGTGGTGGCAGAGGGTGGGGGGACACAGGGTGTGGGGTCTGAGCGGTCCCCTGTGTGCGTGGCGGGGGAGGCGGCAGCCGCTGGGTGAGGGACGCGGGGCGAGTGGGGCTGCGGGGTGGCTCCCGTGGGAGTGGGGGCAGCCGCCTTCGCGTGAGGTGAGGGCAGAGAGGGGGGGCGTAGGGGATGGGTGCGTCCTGCTCCCTTGTCACAAGAGGGAAGTCTCGGCAGTGGCTGTGGGGGGAGGCGAGAAGCAGCAGCCGCCGCCGTTATAGAGGAGGCGGTGAGGGAGAGGAGTGCAAGAGGTGGGCTCCTGTGCCCCTGAGGAAGGAGCTGCTTTTCTTTAGCCTGTGTCTAGGTTGGAGGGGGAACACGAGGGCTTTCTTGGCAGTTTGTGGATGCGAGGACCCGAGGGTCTGCTTGCCTTTTCTGGCTGAGCTTGGTATGGGAATAATGCAAGGTCTTGTCTCCTTGCTCCGAGGAGTAAGGAAGGGGAGCTTGTCCCATCCTTGCATAGAAAAGGACAGTAATTCTGTCTCCCGAGGGTGCACCTTTTAGTCCCATTTCTCTTTACCTGCCTTGGAAAGGTACAGGGAATGAGCATCACCTGTTACCTCTGGGTCCCCACAGAGCCTAAGGCAAGGGCTAGCAGAAAGTACCAGGTGGAGCTTGAAGATCATGTCTGTATACTGATCCTCCTTTGGGAAAAGAGCAGTGGATAACTCTTCCTGAGAGAGGCAGAGGATGCCTGCTGGATACGTGGCCTGACGATATTGCAGCACATGACTGCATTCCTTTCTTGTCCCACTGGTGTAGTAGTAAATTTAACAGACAAACCCTTCTGCTTATTGTGCGAGACAGGAAGGGTAGATCACCCAAATTAGACGTTTGGAAGCTGGGTTCAGCTGCATTTACTTTTGGCTATGTAATTGCTTTATCCTCTTCTGGGTTTGGCTTTGTACCGTTAAGAATGCTTGGGACTTGAAAGCTTGAAATATCAGTGTGTAACTATCAGTTCAGCTGCCGCCCTACAAGGCTCTGCTTGTTTAAAACCACTTAAAACTCTTAGTTGTCTAAATCTTTCCCTCCTTGGAGACTTGGCACTGTGACTGCACTGTAAAGGTGGAGAAACCTACTGTGGCAATTTCTGCTCTGAGGGAGAGAAGGCTCTCAAAAAGAGCTGTAGTCAAACTGAGGCTGAGCTCTTCCTGCCCAGAAGAAATATTTTTTCAAATTCAGGCATTTAGTGCAAGTTTAGGTATAACCATGATCACATCCTGGTAATGTCCCATGCCGGTGGGGAAAGGGGTCAGCTGCTACCTGCCATAACACATAAATTTGTAGCTGATCCTCAAACCTGCGCAGAAATCCCTTTAAAGTACACAGTGAGCGTTACGTGCCTGGAGCTCCTGATGTTACTGCCTTATGCTTGTGTTTCTGTTGGATGCAGGAAATCTATTTTGCATGACTGCCAAAAATCGAGCCCTGTAGTCCGCTGCTCCATACCTTCACATTGTATGGTGTTATGGCAAAATGAAGACGTGTAAAATCATGTGTCTTCCAGAGGTTATGAAGAGAAAGTAGTAACTATTCTTAGGAGGCTTCAAAGTTCCTTGTTGGAGGTAGCAGTTAATTCTGGTTAAATCTGTAAGAGCTGAAAAGACAATGACATTGTCATTGATATTTTTGTTCTTCCAAAACCATCCTTGTCGTGTGGGCTTTGGGTAGCTGTAAGCCAGGCAGTTCCTATGGTGCAGTGCATCCCTGCTGGTTTCTGTGTATGTTGAGTATTCTCGGTATTTAGATATCCTGTATTGCCTGTGTTGTACAGAATGTTGACTCTATTTTTCTTTATGTCTCTTTAAAGTATGGCAGCTGTCAGTAAATTGAGACCTGCTTTTACTTTGATGGTATGTTGAGCTGGGCAGGAAACATCTGTGCAGCTTACAGGAGAATTTGCAATAAAACCTTTCTGTGCTGGTGTAAATCAGTTACTGGGTTTTAGGCTGAAGGCTTCATCTTCCGGTTTAATTAACATGGAGTTACAGGCTGCAGTGGGTCTGTGAGTGAAGATATAATTGTATCATATGCCCACTTTTTGAATGATTAGGCCCTAAAATGATAGCTCCTGTTACACTGAGCAAGGAAAAACATACCCTAAAGGACAACTGCCTATCTTGATAAAAATAGTTTCAGATGAAGCAGAATAAAGACAAACCAAATGTTTTGGGTTTTTTACTGTTGTCATAGAGTTATCTGCCAGCTGACTGCAGAGAGTTTTTTGGGCATCCTCAGATTCAATGGTTACAGCCTCTCTTCCTTGGTCCTGATGAGCATTCATGGGTTTTGTACTTACTAATCAACTTCCAGCTTGTAAATGAATATGCTGTTTGTCTGCTTGTTCATGAAGCCATTTGGAAGAGCTGACTACTTAATACCAAAACTCTAGATGATAGGAGGCTATATCATAAAAATGATATTCATAGCAGTCAGAAAGGATTTTCTTCTGTTTCTGGCTGTAATTTGCCTTTTTGTGCAGGCTAATCTTTGAATTGAGGACATTTCAGATGTGATACAGAATTGAGCTTTTCAATGAAATCTCTGTCCAGGCTCATTCTTTCTCTTTAAATGGTGTCTGCTGTTTCAATCAGTAATTTTATCTTACAGAGTAACAGCAAAAGGGGGGAAAAGGGTTTTAAGAAACAGCTGAATTAAAGCTATAAAGCAATTCCTAGAACATAGATTTGTGATGGCAAGATTTGGAAGTTTAAAACCTGCTAGGAGTTTGTTTTGTTGTCTGTCTTGTGCTGCATGTTACTTTCAAAATGGCAATGTATCAGTGTAGGTGATTTTTACCTTATTTAATCTTTCTAGTGCCTGAAACAAACATGTCAGAAAATTAAGCAATTGGAACCCATGTAAATATTATGCTAAATGGTTTCTGCAGAAGTGCCTAGGCAGCTAATTGCTTCTGTATTTACATGTTCAGGGGAAACATTATGGTGGCTGAAAATAACGTATTGCTTTAATAAATTGGATTAGGTCTGTGTTCTTTGCTTCTGCCTTTGGGTTTGTTCTTCTGCAGCTCTGTTGGGTGCTTCTTGCTCCGTAGAGAAGGGATGGCCTTAAGTTATCAAGGTCTTGGCCTCAAGGTCGTGCTGCAGATCTCTTTAGAAAAGCTGATGCATTGAGTTCCTCTTCACTACAGCTGCATGCTCAGAAGTGTCCTTTATCAGTGTGTATCTACAGTCACTCAGCACATGATATGAACTAGGATGTCCTTTTTTCATGGTGTGTGTAACGGGTTTGGCTAGTGTCGTGGCTTTACATGGGGACAATAGTATCGAGGTACTGAAGTATTTCTGCTGACAGCGAAGCTATTAGCTTAGAAGCTTCTTATACTTCGTGATTGTACCTTTTTGCTCACCAGTATGTGTGTATTGGTGTGCTCATGTAATGCAGATTGACTCTTGTGTAGTTCATCTTTTTCTTTTTTTAACAACTATCCAATAAATAAAAAACATATGATATGTAGGTGTGGGGGTAGGAAAAAGCAAGAGAAATGCAGCTATTCCTTTTGTCTTGTGATTCTCCACTGTCTACTTCAGGCTACTGGGCATCCTCAGCTGAAACTGCGGAGTGGTCCTGCAGTACATAAACCAAAGATGAGTTAGTTTGTGGGCTAGTGGTTTATGCTTGGGCTAATACAAGTATTTACGTGATTTCTAATACTCTGCACAGATACTACTCTGTACTTGTCTGGTCAGGCTTGGAGACCTGCACTCTGCGTGACACCTGCTGTTACGGGAATGTGCCATTTGAACTCTGAGAGATATTAAGCTTGAACATCTTTCTTTGAATTACCGACTAAAAGCATTGTGGCAAATTAGCTGCCTTTCATTGCATACATTTTTATCTGATATGATGCTTTATGGAGTCACCCTGTAGCTTGTTGTAGTAGTAATTTGTGCTCTATAAATTCACTTGCGAGCATGATGGAAGTATATAAATCACATAGGTGATTGTGTGGTGCCCTCTGCTGCCAGCCAGCTGGATTGAAGGGGATGTACCTGCCTGCTGGTACGTTGTGAATGAGAAACCAACTGCGAACTTGGGATTGAAAAATGGTTTGTGAGAATGGTCGTCTTGAAAGTTTGAGGTCATAAACTTTGCCTTTAGTGCAATTAAGCTTAAAGTTTCCAGCCAGTATTACTGAAAATGTAGCCTTAATGATGAGCTGAGTGGGGAGCGATGCTGTGCTGCCTTCCAGGCTGCTGCTGGCATCCTCCTCAGCAGACAAAGATGATCGGCTTTGCCATTCTGACCTGAGGGCAGCTATGAAGCTGTCAGGGATTGTCGGCTTCATGTTGCAGTTGGCAAAAGCTAGTAAGGAAGAGGGTGGTTTAGCAGACTCTGTGCTGCCAAGGCTGGGGAGGGAGGAGAAGGGCTTGGGAAGAGTGAGAGGAAAACCTTTCTGCTCTCTGCCAGCCAGAGGGAAATAGAACAACTGACTTGACTTCTGAGGCAGATTTCTTTGGCATTTGGACTGGCCATGCCTTAGATCTTGCTACTGCTGTTGAACTTTAGGGCTTGGTTCCTCACAGACCTCTTGGAGACTGCTGTGTTGGCAGTTGCATTTGTTAGTCGCTGATACAAAAGCAAACTTTGAAAAGCTTATTGTGATAAGCATTGTGTAAAACAGTTGGCTTCTGAGGACTGAAGTGCAAGGGCTAGAGCTGAACAAACCTGGTTTAATTCAGTGACTAATTTCCAGTATGGACTACTCTAAAGTTGATCACTTCAGTGTTTGTGGAACAGGTTTTCCTGGACCAGATAAGTGTGGACTGTACTTCTGATTAGCAAAGTGAGATGAAGTGAACATGAAGTGGCTAAACCATCTCACAACTATGAAGTGCAAAGTAAAATTTGGAAAAGATTCTTATTAAGAAACTGGAGCTTTCAGTGATCTTCACTCAGGATCTTCTTATTTCTTCTGGTGATCTTCGTGGCAGCATGGAGCTGAATGAACAAATGGGCTGTATTCTAGGTCTCCTATGCTGTGTGAAAATAAAAGGTTTATTATATTTGCTGATCTTTAGGGGAAGCTATCTCTATCATAGAGCGGGTGCTTCTGTTATTGGACAAGTAGTTCTGTGTTTTGCCATTCAAACATGCTCATTATGCAGTTCTTAATAGCTGCAATGGTTACCTTTCTTTGTGGAAGGAAGAATTAAGCAGGAAAACCTTTTGGGTCCTGACATCTGGACTACTTTTTAGGTCACTGGTGAAAACCATGATCGTACAGTGATCTCCAGAGCTGTGTGAACATGGATCAAAATCATGAGAGACTGCAAGATTTATGAGCAACTATAGTTACAAATTTCCTGGCAGATAACTGCCATGTATTTGACTAAGTGGACTGAAAAACTAAGGGAAAGTTTCTTACCACCAGTGAGGAGTGTTGGTGAAATTAGGGAGAAAAATGCTATGCTATAAACCAGGGTTTGTTATACAGTATCATACATCATTCCACTCCCTGTTTAAATACAGTTACAAGCATCGCTATCAAAATACAAAGAACTGCAGTTAATATTCCTGTCACTCTTGTATTTGCTTCCTTGTGGAGCCAGCCTTACTTATATTGCATAAAAACAATAACTTAAACTTTGAGGAAATTGTTATCCTGGTGTAAAAGCAATCTGCACACTGCTCCTGTTTCTTTGCAACCTTTTCCTATACCATGTGACACAGGCAGGTAGCCTTCAGCTTCCTTATGGAAAGTAAAGAGTTGTTGGGGTGCGTTAGGGGTTTGAAGAAGGTATTCCACTGTGTGCCTGAAATATCACTAGAAAAATTCATTTTGATACCTGCTTGCTTGGTATCACGTTGACTTTAGCAGAACTGTTGTTGGTAGGTTGCAGAAATTCGTTTTGATACCTGCTTGCTTGGTATCACGTTGACTTTAGCAGAACTGTTGTTGGTAGGTTGCAGAAATTCGTTTTGATACCTGCTTGCTTGGTATCATGTTGACTTTAGCAGAACTGTTGTTGGTAGGTTTTTATGGAGTGTGCCTTAACTGGAGTGCACTGTGCTGAGTTTCATGGTACTTCAGGATGGTGTGAATGCTTATGTAAAGAAAGCTGCTGTGATATTTACCATCAGAGGACTCTGTTTCTCTCTAGTGTCCATCATACTTCATGTGTTCCATCCTGTTAACTCTGTAGAGTAACCTGAGTTACACTGCTTTAAGTTGTGTGATAGCACCATGAATAATGTGTGACACTGTAGACACGGGGATAGAGATGACTTCAGTGACTTTGTACACATGAAATGTTTTAAGTAACCTGAGTGTATGTGTAGATCTTCTCCTGGATCACCTTTACTAGAAAACTGGAAAGCAATGGATTAAAAACTGGCTATTCTGATGGGATATACTGCAATGGCAAGCAGGCATTTATGATTATTTAAATAATCATTCATTTAAATATTAAAAGTTACTTAAATCAGACTGAGGTAGATTAGGTTAAAGATGAATAGGTTTTTTTTTTTGTTAACCTTATATCTATCTGTTCCTATTCTGGAATCAAATCGGGAATAGCCTTTCTGCCCTATATTTGCACTTTGTCTTGACCTGAGCTAATGTCTGTGGACAGAATGGTTTTGGTCAGTCCTAGTGCAGTTTGGCCACCCACATATTCTTTCTAGATACAACTTGGCCTGGGATTCCTCTGCTTCTAGAGAGAAGTATAAAAGACACTCTGACTTGACTTCAGGTCCCAGATTGTTTGCAAAACTGATAGCTGTCGGTGGGGATTTTTAGCAGTTAACAGAAAGTGTGAATCTGTTTATCCGATGTCACAGACTCCTGAACAAATCCTGATGCTCGAGTCACTTTCAGTATAACAGCATGATGCTTTATTTCCAAATCCAGGGATAATAGCCCCCCCTTTCTAATTTTAAATTTTTATGTTTTACTTTTGGACTGCCTTTCATCTTGTTTGTGATGAATAAACTTTCAAATTCTCCGTTATCTCTTTTAGACTTTACTTGTGGTTTTTACCTTCAGATCTGACATGCTGCTCATGACTTCTTACAACCTAGAGAGCTAGGAAGTGTTACTGGTCCTGCTTTATTCAACATGAAGTACAACCTCTCAGTGGTAATGGTATCTTTTCTATCAGTGTAACCCAAACTTGTGGTGGTATTTCCTGTGTTTTGTGTTACCCTGGCTAGATGATGGATAGGTAACAAGGATGGGAGTGTTTATCTACGCAGCTTTGTTAAGAATATAAGTAGTACTGGATATCAAATTATGGCTGACTTGTCAGACTGTGCCTCTTTTGTGAGATTTAAAGGGTCTGGCAAACCAACTGAAGAAAGCTACAGATAAGTAAATCAATATGTAGCACAGTAAGTTGCCAGGCAGCCTTCCTTTTCAAATGCCTGGGTAGAAGAGTAACTTCTACTGTGTCTGGGAGCTGCTGGCAGCTTGGCATCCAAAGTCCTGTGCACCCCCTAAAATATAAGAAATATGTCACTTGACATGTCGTCTTATTGTTCATAAACTTGATAAAGCTTTAAATCGCAGCTTCAAAGAAGGGAGGTCTACCATTTCTTGGTCCTTAAGTTGGCTTTTCTTTCTAAATAATTAGCTCTTTTCTCTGCCCTTTTACAGTTCCTCTATTTTCTCTAATCTTAGCTCCAGGGTTAAAAGAGAGCTCTCTAGAGCATATATCTATAATTAAGGCTTTTTAACCACAGTTACAGTGGAGTATAAGCAATGTTCCAGTGTTGCAGATACCCAGGGCGAAAACTTGCTTCAGTAGAAAAACTGTTGATGTTGTTATGACTGAACTCTGTTATCCCAGTCATGGAGTTTCCCCTGATACTGCTTCATGCCTTCACATTTTGATGTTATCTTTCTAAGGTTGATATCCATTCATGGCATATATTCTGTAGCTCACAAGAATAAAAATATTTATTCTGCCTGTCACTTTCTTGGAAACACAGGCTGCCAGCTATTGGTAGTAGCATCCCTCATGAGTATATTCAGAAAGCTTGAGGAAATGTCATCCAGCTCGTTTCTGAGGTCTGACTTCTTTGGGTCTTACTGTAACTCTGTCCTGGCATCTGAACTAAAACATAGCTTTCATTAACTGTACTGGTAGTTAGTGGTGTTCAGCAGACTTTCCTCTTTTTTGTAGGTCATAATATAAACACATGAACATGTTGCCACCAGCTTGAGTCAGGGATGAAATTCCTTGCTTAGTCTAGGTATTCTCAGAGGACTTACAACTACAGTGGACAAGAGTGCACTTGGAGGCAATGACTAAACAGTAGCCGATGGCTTAAAATTTGCACCTTACAAAACTTGGTTTATATTACTATATCCTTTGCTTTTCTGTACTACTGAGTCAAACTGAAATGATAAGTAGTTTAAACATACTGAAGGTTTAAAATGGAAACCCTGTTTTAAGCGAGTTGGTGTAACTCTTGTATTACAATTCTTTCCTTGGCCAGAAATAGAAAGCAAAGGAAGGGGAGGAGGGTGGAGTCAGCAAGGGCTTGAATGCATAGCACCTCCCAGTCTGGTGGAGAAGTTCAGTCTTAACGTTTATTTGGTCACTGTATCTTTCAGTCTCAACTCCTTATTAATTTTTGAACTGTAATACTTTTTTCTTCCCAATTAGCACAGTAAGTAGCAGAAAGCAACTTCTAAAAACTGTCTTTCAAAACAGTGAATGCCGGCGTCTTTCCCTGTAAAGCTGAGCATTTCTTCTGCTGCAAGGTAACAAATTTCTGTTCAAAGTGTCTCCCCTTAATGCTAATATGTATTTTTCACATGTATGTCATGTGTAGCTGATGTAGCAGTGACCTGACATGTTTCCCTGATGTAGCTTTCAAATAGAGAACTTGGCCCATTCTGTGTGGTTGTGGTTCACAAGGTGGCTGCTGAAGTCAAGCTTCCAAAAGGCGTTTCAGTGTATTTTTTTAAATGCACAGAAACTGCAGCTGTTTACTGAAATAATGACCAACCAAGGGTTAAAATGTTGAAGGGTGATTTTCCAGGTACAAATATTTGAACGTGTGTCTTAAACTTGGATGTCTGTAAATGAACTCTGTCTTCCTGCTGTAGAGCTATTTGGTAATAAAAATAAAGGATTTGCAGAATAACAGTAAATCAGTCTGTCTCCTGCATGGACTTTCTGGATGCATGAAATCTTCGTTCTGTTTGACTACTCTCCCTTTCCAAAAATCTGATTAGAATCCCATTTTGTCTTTGTTAGTCAAAGTCTGGTGATGTTTTAGGGCTTTATCAGATCTTATCTGGAAACATTGTCAGCTGTCCCTCCTACACACACAGCTGCTTTGCTTCTGCCCTCTTGAACAACTGTTTTTACAAGATTAAGTTGTTATGAAAAGTTCTGCTCTGCTTGATCTCTAAAGCCTGAAATCGCTTGCAGTTATGTGTGCAAGGTAAGGTGACTTTTCAAAGGGAAGTCATCCTTTTCTCCATCTTTGCATATGATTATTCAGAAGATCTAAAATTTAAAACCTCTAGTAGACAGTCTTGTTTTTTCTCAGTGGAAGATCGTGTAGCTTGTCTTTGTATAAGTTACCTTTACTTGCGTTCACATTCATTTGGGAAGTTATCCAGTTCATGACACTAGCAACAAAACAAATTTTCTCCATGATGGAAAGAGGTAGGTTTTTTCTTGAGCTTACCTAACATTTCTCAGCCTTCAGATGAAGTCCAAAGAAAAAAAAATTCACAGACTAGTAAGCATGAGCTGCTGCTTAATAAATAGAACAGGTGAAACAGAGTTTGAGTGTTCTTAATATTTAGACCAAAGTTTTCAAAGATGTCTTAGAGTGTGATGTTCCTTTGAAAAAGTAAGAGTCTCAGTGACTTTGATCTAGGGTATGATACAAAAATAGCCACATAACCAGGTCTGGCATCCCATAAGACTTTTTTTTGTTTTCTTTTTTTATATTATTATTTTTAAAAGAGCAAGTAGCTTCCTCACTTCTTCTCAGACTGACTTTAATCTTAACTTGCTTCCTTGAAAGTGGCTCTCTTTAGAGACTGTACTTTCAGCTCAGATAAGTAAAAGCAAAATACATTCCCTCACTAAAGAAAATCAGAACCCCAAAAGCTAGATAAAATACAGACATAAGTATGTTGTAAAGGGCTTCAGTTAGGCAAGTAAGTTATTTCCTGTAACATTACAGAAGGTCACTTAAATTTAGCCCAACTGTCAGTTCATGTTAGCCACTACATAACAGGATTATTCTGGATCTCAAAAAGAAGTGAACCCTGTGATTATCTTCTGTCTTCTCATTTATCTTCCAGGTGGCCTGTTGCCAGGGTTTAGTGTGTGATAGCCAAGTAATAAGGAATAACCCTTTTTTTCCACTCCTGTGTATGTTATTTTTGCTGATCCACCAAATGTTCTGGACTGCACTTTCCTGATTCTCAGCCTGTGGTTTACTGTGTTGGAAATATCTAAAACTCTTGTTGATGTTTTACTGTTGCATGCTGCCTAATTTTTTGTGTGTGTCTGTTTTGGAATCTGATTCAAGGTACTAATTTAGCCTGGGGGAAAAAAAATCTCCCTTCAGAAAACCAGCATCTGTTCCCAGGTCTTGTTCACAGCAGCAAGGAAGTTATATTGGTACAATTAAAGTGCTTGGAATTAGACTTCTCAAAATTATTTTGCTTGCCTGGTTTCTGAGGGCATGGAAGTAAGCTGCAAAAACATCTGCAAAGAATTGGAAGACCTGGGATTTTGATATGGAAACTGGCAGAAGGGTATCTGTGGAGATCAGAGGACTATCCAAGTTATCACTGTTGCCATTTTCCTGCTATTGCTGCCGATTCTTTAGAAGTGTGGTTCTTTCCCCATTCTGCCCCAGACTGTTTCTGATCTTCAGATATGGGTTGTGTGCTTTGCAGGCAGGGATGTGGAAGTGTTATCTGCAACGTGTGAAGGTCCTACTTGTGTTGTCCTTGATTTTTGATTGCCGCAGAGTATCTGTGTATAAAAGATAATAGGTTTTCTTTCACCATGGTAGCGTATTTTCTGCAAATAGGAACTTGAGCCAGCTGATTACAGCAAAGGAGTCCTTGGCAAAGCAATTACAAACTAAGAAGAAAGTGTTTCAAACCTCAATCTGTGCCAAGACCCTTTTCCTTGCATTTTGGCCAAAGCTGTTATCAGCATAAAATAATACTGGTTACCACGGGTGAAAGGCCTAAGCTTTGGAAACAAGTGATGTCTTGTGGTTTTCCAAGTGCTGATATTTTTATAATAAGAGGCTGTTCATACTACAAATGCATCTGAGAAGCTGTAAATTGATGCACATGAACAGAGAGCACTGGTGTTGCCGATTAAACTAGCAGGGAATTTTCAGTCGTGTAAAAGAACTCAAAATATTGGCTTAACCCGAAATTGTTAAGTGAAATATAAAACTACAGATTTTCTCTCTGGATATTTGAAAACAATAACAAGTCATCTGAAAATGTGTTTTTTAAAATTATTTCTAGAGGGTATGAGTTTTCAAGCCTAATGCAGAGAAGTCTATTTTTATAGTCCTTGAAAACAAAACCTGACAGACCATATTTGCCAGCACTTATATTGCTCTGGTGACAGTGCTGCTTTTTAAAGCATGCCAGAGGAAATGCTCTGTGCTGGAGCATATGTCAGTGATTAGTGGGACCAGTGCTGCAGGATAAAGTGGAGAAATATGGTTGTGTGTAGAAAAAGCTGAATGGACAGAACATGAGAAATGTAGCAGTTTATGGATTAGTTTTACAGTAGGAATGGAAAATAGTTATTTTTAGGGTTATCTGGAAGATATGTGTCAGTTACATACAAATCAGTTGATGTTTAACTGTGAGGACAACTGGTGCTTTTCTCTGTGTATTTTCCTTAATTTCTTCATTTACAAACCTGTTTGCCCTTCCTATCTCTCACTGTTTATACAATGCAGGTATTTGCATGCTTTGTTTTATGGCAGAGTGAACTGAAAGCCTGAGGAAGTGAGACTTCAGTACCCAACTCTTTTTGTGGATTTAGGCCGAAGTGGATTTAAGGGCTTGGGCGGAGAGTGATCCTCAGAAACCAGTCGATCCTCTCCAGACCTGACATCTAGATCCAGAGTTCTTGCCAGTCAAGCCCCCGGGGTGCATGCTCACAGTTTTGCTTCTGAGTCACTGTTGTTGCTGCTTTCTCCTCCCTAAAGCCCAGCAGCCATCCTTAGCATTGACCACCTCTTGTCAAGGACGCTGAGTCAGAGCACACCTCTCAGACCTGAGTTCTGCACGAGCTGTGTGGGACTCTGGGTACTTGCATTTGAAGCCCTGGGGTGGATGGGAGAGGAGGACAGTGCCCTGCTACCCTTCCACAAGGATTGTTGATGGCTTTTACTCAAGAGTTCCAGTGCATGAGCTCCAGCACTCCATCAACTTTGCCTCCCTGCTTTGACCGTGCAAAATAACCCATTCTCTGTTTGAGAAGAGCAGCTCAAGCATGAAAACGTGCAAACAGGTACAAGCATTTGATTCTTAGGCGATACAGAGGCAACCTCGTACGCAAGGGCCGCGTACCTGAGACCTGGAGAAATCAGAGGTCAAATGTCTGTCTTACCCAGTTGTTTTGAATTTGATCCTGAAGGTGCCTACAGACCTTAACTCAAGGACACACCCCCCAGTGCGGGAATAGCAAAGCTGGAAGTTGAGTAGCAAGATGCACAGCATTGCAATATCAGTTTCTTGTGGATTTAGCCCTTGACATCATAGATGTAGTCGTCACTCAAGTGCTGTAAAAGATGTTCTCCTGCCTTGAGCCCTATCTTCCTATCTTGTCAGTTATGTTGGAGTATGCCAGAAATTTTTTACTGAATATAAATGAGAGCAAAATGAAAATGCTCAGCTCCCTTTATCACAATTGACATCTGTATTTGAACTTTGCCAGTATTTGTTTATGAAAACTGCTTGTTTTCCCCTCTGAAATATTTTTGTCAGAGCAGCTCAATACAACTTGGGTTAAGGGAAGTCACAAGAGGTTAGAGAATCCCTGAAAACTAGAAAAAAGAACGTATTAGACTGTTGCATGGCATTACCCTACTAGTATCAAAATTAGACTGCTACTTTTTGTACAGTAGACATTTGGTTATTAATATTTAAAGAAATAATGCAAGAAGCCAAGCTATTTCCAATTAAATCCAAGTCAAGAAATAATCGTCTTGAGCTCACTACCACTGTGACTTACCTGTCTTACGCTTTTCTGTGTAGACTTTTTTTTCCTCACATTTAAGAATTTTTAAAGCTGCTTTAGGTCTGATTTTTGCTAGTCTGTAAAGTTCTTGCTTTTGAGTAACTCTTGAGATAATTAGAAAAACAGAATTAAATTCTTTGGACCTTTTAGGGAAAAGTGATAGCTTCATGACGATTGATTTGTACTTCTATAGCACACAGGAGGCCCAGTCAGAAATCTGCAAGGAGAAAGTAAAACACCCAAAGGAATACTGCTTCCCATAAAGTAACATCAACTGAAAGTAAATTTACTTTCCTTCCATAAAGTTCCTCTATAGAAAATTCCTTGAAAATGAGATTGTTTGCTGGTCCTTGTACTGAAAAAAGCAGCTTCTCATCAGTGCAATAATTTGGTCTTTTGATGTGTGGTGTCTCCTTAGATTTTTTTGATGGCTTCATACTTGAATCTGACTCAGGCATGAGATTCTGGATCCAGTATGTTCTTCCTTAGCTTGTCAGAGCTGTGAAAGGATCTGACTTTGAAACCTTGATTATTTTTAATCTCTTTTTAATTCTTTAAAACTGTTAAAGGTCTAAACATTTAAGAGGAGCACTGGCTTACCTCATTTGTGAGTCACACCTTCACAATAACAGGATGTCTTCGGCAAAATGTTTTCAACCTCATTGAAGTTGGATCCATTAGTAATGGGTTCATGTGGGTTTTTGGCTGCATCTGCAGGTGCAGTCTGGGGTTTTTTTGCAGAAATATGTGTACAAGTGGCACTTTGAAAAGCTGGTGTTTCTGGGTAGCAAAGGAAAGGCAATGGCTCTGACTGGAAGATCTGCAGTGAGACACGGAGTTCATACCTCCTCTTCTGGTGGAAGCTTATTGAAAACTGTCTGTGTATCTTGCTTGTGAAGTGTCCTGACGCACTGTTAAGGTAAACTTGTGCATAGCACCCAGTGATCTCCTCTCTTCAGGAGGTGGAAAAGAAGACCAAAGAAATTTTTTTTTCCGTTCTATTTATAAACTTTGTCAGCCTAACGTGAATTAGTTTGGGCATGTGTTCAGTGCTGCTGGATTATGCAGTTAGGATTCTGTTCTGGCTTCCTAAATGAGAACAATGTGTAACACATCACCATTCAGCATGTGCATAATCTGTTCTTGGTTGTATGCTGTGCACAGTTAGCAAGAAGGGTTAGGAATTAAATAAAGAGGAGATCAGTTCATATACCTGCATCTTGTTTGAAATCACAGGGTACAAAGCTTCTAAAGCCTCTAAAAACTCTCAACGGCTCCTCAGAAGAGGAAGCTGGTTGGCAGAGGAGACCCTGAGAGCTGCTTGGTTATATAGAATACTCTTAAAATTTAATGAAATACAATCAAACATTTTAATTGTATGTCTGGGCTTATGAATTTAATGTTGACTTTAGCAATTCTGCTTGGTACCTAATGGGGCTAAACTCTTTGTGTAACAATGAATCTCCTCCAAAAGATCTTAATCTTAAGAAATAGTAATACTTGAAAAAGCAGGGAGGGAGAGACAGCAGTTGTAAATATATCCCCTGGTTTCTTGAAGCTCCTCAAGTTTTAAGTTTCTTCTGTGGTTCAAAGCAATCTTGGCTTTAGCTTATGTTATGAAAATTTCCTCCTTACTAGTCTGCAGAATAGCTTGGGCAACCTACAGTGAGTATGCAAGAGATTACTGTGATCTGCAGCCAAAATGGTGGAAGCATTAAACAATGCTCCTTAGCAAAAGAACTGCAGAACAGCTTTCCAAAGGGATTTCTTGTAGCTCAACTAGTAGCCACAAATGCTGGCTTGTGTCCCTGGAACACTGAATGTTTGAGAAATGGCACAGTTTGCAGCAGGAGTTAGTCAAGATTTAGCTTAGGTACATCCATGCCACATAATGCTGTACCATCAGTTAGTGCTGCAATATTACATGTTTTTACTTTGCTGTTGGCTTCTGCTTTTACCAACTCTGAGAGGTGACAATAAGAGAACACAAGGAATGCTGCCGAGCCATTTATCCTCTGACTGCTGCACATGAGATCTTCATAATTCATCTGTTTGGGATTGAAAG
This sequence comes from Grus americana, assembly GCF_028858705.1. Classification (NCBI taxonomy): domain Eukaryota; kingdom Metazoa; phylum Chordata; class Aves; order Gruiformes; family Gruidae; genus Grus; species Grus americana. Next base: position 7,959,537 of record NC_072865.1, read on the forward strand.
GGTAGGCAGGGAATGTTGTGTTATTCCTTGGATAGTCAAACTGTTACAGTTTTTCTCTTACACCTTTCGTGTATAGCTGTGTGCCCAGTCTGAACTGAGATGCTACTTTAGTGATTCTTCCTCTTCCTGGTGGTTTATGTTCAAGCCCAACATAGGCCAGTAAGAGAACTGATGTAGTTCTTGCCAGTTGCATATTCCCTGACCACAGGAGAGTCGCTCACTGTTCCCGTTGCCACCTGCATAGACTGATGTGGGAATGAGACCGAATGTGCTTCTCTGGAGCAGTGGACTTCAAGGAGAAGAGGAAGTAAATGTCCATTTCTTCATCTTGTCCTCGGACAACATCCCATCCCAAACCCAGCTCACAGAATGGACTGCACTGGGCAAAACACTTGGCACTAACTCTAGCAAGAGTGACAATTTGGTAGTACTAGACAGTTGGCATCCCATGGATCTGACACAGTGCTTGACATAACTATTAATCTATGTTAACGGCATTGCCTGAATGGCCTTAATTTTTCATCGTGGAGTCAGCAAGGTGGATGCTTCAAGTCTGTGGGACTGAATGTGCCCGCCCAAGGGCACAGCTCAAAGGTGGGAGCCGTGTTCTGGTGCAGCAGGTTAACGTGCAGCTGACGCAGGAAGTGCTTGCACTAACGTGACAGTCTTGGAGGTGATGGATTGTGTGTCCTCTCTTGCTTTCATGTGTAAGAATAGCTCTGGTTTCTCTAGTGGTCTACAGCTTGAGATTGAAAGAAAAAGTCTATCATGTAAACACTTATGTATACATAACAAACTGTAAATGTGAAGGTGTTTTGCTATCTTCCAGTGTAATAGACCATCTAGAAACAGAGTGGTGTTGGTTGGATGGGCAGCTTTCAGAAAGAAAGGTGTCTCTGCTGTGGCTTTTGCTGCTCCATCTTTGAGTTTCTATCGCTAGAAGGAGACCTGCTGTACTTTGGAAAGGTTATAGTTGAAAGAAGTCATAAAACAGCACCCCAGCAGGGCATAAACTCTTCAAAGTAATCTCTTGGGAACTGCACGTACTTGATAGACATTTCAAGGCATAATCCTTCTCTAAAGAGTAAAGGAAAGTTCATTGGTATCCAGACAAAGACCCTTTGGCAATCTGGACTTGACTTAGATGTCTACTGCTTGCTTGTGGGTGAGGAAGTACTGTCTGAGCTGTGGATATAAGGTGCTATGCAACATATTTCAGTAGTGCTTAAGCTCCCTTGACCTACTTTGCTTGCTTTTTTACCAGAGCACAGATTAGCAGTGGCTTGCTAGTGTAAAAGTAAGCAGCAATTAATTCTTGTAAGTCAAGTCCTGTATGACGGTAACTTGGGTAATGCCATCTTTTTGGAAAAAAAATGGAGCAAACTCCTCTACTGAGTGTGTTAAAGGATAGGCAGGAGTGATCCTGGTGCCAAATACTGACATGGCAGGCAAATTGCGTGGTAAGACTTGGATGGTGCTACTTCTGACTGCTGCTTTCCCTCTATGAGTCACAACTGATCTCAGCTCTTAGCCAGAGCAAGCGTCCTTGGAGGCCTTAACGCATTCCACAGGATTCCAGATTGTTCTGAAAATGCTTTCTAAATGCTGTCTTAATTAAAGATTTCTTTAAGTCAGAATTAAGTTATTAAAATGTTCCAGGCATTTTCTAGAAGTCTTTGAAAGCTGACTGTACATTCCTTTCAAAGTTGATCTACTGCCTGTTATGGGTTACAAAGTAATATTGTGCTGCTTGTAGGTTACAGATAAGTTCAAGTAAGTGTATGTTTTTGGTGGGGTTATTTTAATTGCAGCAGTTTGCCTTTTTGTGAACTGACACTGCCATTGAGTCACTCTTTAGGATTTTGCAATTGTGCAGTCGTGGTCCTTTAGCAGTAATGGAAAAAAAAGTCTAGTATTCCTGGGAGGGCATTTCCAAAATCCCTAGGTATGTCAGACTAGATAGTGCTGCATAAGACAACAGACTAACAGCCATCTAAAATGCTTTTGTTTTGTTTTGCAGAACCTGTGGCTGCTTCTAAAATACTGGGTAATCATACATGATAGGTTTTGTACTTCACAGAAAAATTGCGTTGTGTGGAGTTGTTGGCAGCTCACACAGCGGTGGTGCTGCAAGTGTTTATGCTGTTTAGGTATTACAAGTGCTTAAGAGATGTGCCTTTAAACACAAGTTGCACTGTCATGGGTATGTCCCTACCAAGATCTGTGACAAGAGGTGGTTCTCTGCCACTAAAATAGTGATTAGAGCTTCAAACCTAGACCATGTCATGACTTCTTTAGATATGCATACCAACATGGATTGAGTGTTTCTATTGGACTGTGCTCCCGTTTTGGGTTTTTAATTAGAGTTTTAGGATTTTAAAGGCATACTCCAACTAGCTGTATTCTGTGTATCTAATGGAAAAGGCAGTGTATTGGAGGGAAGCGAATTTCTGTAACAGTAAATCATAGAATTGTTAAGGTTGGAAAAGACCTCTAAGATCATGAAGTCCAACCATCAACCCACCACCACCATGCTTACTAAACTGTGTCCCAAAGTGCCACGTCTACACATTTTTTTGAACGCTTCCAGGGATGGTGACTCCACCACCTTTCTGGGCAGCCTGTTCCAATGCTTGAAAGCAGACTTCTAAGCTTAAAAGGTGTGTTTGTAAGAGCTGTGGATCTGCTCTCTTTCCAAATTCATTTTCTTCATAAATTATATTCTTCCTTGCATTTTACAGGTAGTTTGGAGGAGCTAGTGGCTTCAGTAGAGTTGTCACCCTTTCCTGGTGAGTGCAGTTAACTTCTGCAGATGATATTCCATCTTTCCTTACTCAACCAGCGTTAGGAAAACTTGGCCGTTGGCTCAAAAATGAAGTCAATGCAGAGTTCTCATTCTGAGCTTGCAGTTGGCCTTTGACATTTTGGAACCTTGTCGGTTCATGTTGCTTCTGCTGGGACACACGAGCAGCTATGAAACCGCTTATCAAGTTGATGTTCAGATTCTGACTGGAAACTGCAAGAGCATGTCAGACTAGAACTCAGCCCGAAAACAAATGTGTGGTTATAGAGAGCGCTATTGTCATGTACATAATCCCAAATTTTTTTACAATAAGTGAAATGTTAATTCTTTTCTATTTGCTTTGCAATCTTCTGATACATCAAAAGCCATGTAATTATCCTTATTAAAGGTTCTGCAATGGGAATGGATGATTGTCTCTGTATTTGCTGCGCAATTACTGTTAAGTAACAGGGAAGCCTGGTAAGTGGTCAGTCAGCAAAAGCATTACTGGGAAACCATGGGGCTATTTAGCGCTTAAAAGCTGAAGACAAATTTTGAAGTGTCTTCTGTGATCTGAAAGAAGGATGGGAGGTAGTGCTTACAAACTTTGCGCTGAGATCAGAGACTAAGCAGCAAAGGCAGTAAGTGAGTGCATTAATCTATGGGGCTGAGAAAAACATTTTTTCCTAAGAGAACAAAGTATGACAGGGCTGTTTATCTCCTTTAAGTTTCCCAGGAGATGTGAACCCAAAATATGTTGGGCTCAGCCTCTTTATCACTCTACTAGATAATTTCTTTGTAAAACATCTTATGCAGAGAGGTCAGTTTTCTAGCACCAGCCTTGCTCCTCTGTGTCTGCTCTGTTCTTGAAAGCATTTTGCAGATTTGCCTGGCTTGAGAGAGGTGTTTCCTTCAGAGCAGCGTGGGTAAAAAAAGGTTTATTGCTGCTTGCGTTAAAGACATGGCAATAACATAGTTGTGTGACAGTTGCTTCTCTCTGACCCACAAAACAACGTATATTAGGAAGGTGTGGTTGGAGAAGGTTTACATAGTTTTTGGACCCCTTCACTGCAATCTGAAGCGCATATTATGTGTTTATTCAGGGCATTTCCACTTGCAGTATATCATTCTCTGTTCTCTCACTCTGGATCTGGTTGGTGGACTGTACTCAGGGGTGTGGGGTTCTTTGCTCACAGACCATGAGGCTGTGCTGAATATTTGCTACTTAAGTTGGACACGCCTGCCTGCCTGTTGGGCAAGTTGTTTCAGTTGGCTTCAACCTTCCCATACAGGAATGTCTGTTTGGCCCATAGGAACAGCTGAAATAGCTGGTTTTCCAGAATGTTCTGCTTCAGTTGTCTCTAAAGCCAAAGCTACGGAAAGCTTTTTAACACAGTAATTTGGCGTGAGCAAATGCAAAGTTAGGCAAAGCACGTGTAGCTGGTGGCAGCTGAAGGCTTGTATAGAAGCGGTCCATAAAGGAAGGGAGAGGCTTGCCAGCGTGCCCTATGAGCAGCTGGTTGCATGCACAGTGGTGACACTTTGCCCTTGTTGTATTGCTGGGAGCGAGTCCGCAGCCCTGTAAGTCTCAGCTATACCTGTGATCCAAGTTGTTGTGCTTCTCCAGCCAGTGTTTGTGTACCTTATATCTATGCTTATTTATATAGCTCAAGAACCTTTGGAGCAGGAAAACACTATCACTTTGTTTGAATGACTTTTGTTTGGAGGGAATGGAAGACCTGGGTCAAAATTGAGTTTCTGACTGGATTAAAATCTCTGCTCTCATTCACTTCATTTAAAGTAGTAAGCTGCTGTTTATCTGAGATGGAGTTTAAATTTAAAAACCACAATGTAAATTGCTCAGGAAGGGATATCATTTTGTGTACCCACAGTGGTGGTTTCCTGTGATTGTTTTATCCAGGTTACTTATTTCTAGGTGGAGGAGTGAAGGGAGGTATTCTGGGCATGGCAAATTTATGATAACTTCTGAACCTTACACCTCTTACCAGAAAGATTTTGGATGTTTGACTGGTACAATCAAAACCAGCTGGCTTATGGGAATTTGAAGGGGGTTTTTTTAAAGCATTTTTTAAAAAACCCAAGAAGTCCAATTAGTAGAATTCAATTCATAGGAGTTTAAAAATTAATGGTAAGTTACCTTATAAAATATAGATCACTTGAGACTGAACTAAGAGCAGGCATATGGGTTTGATTTTTTTTTTTCTTCAAACACTGGCATGGTACTGAGGCCAGACAACTTTATTTTCCTGATGCATTATAACCAGCTGCAGATGTTTTAGACATTATCGCTTCTAAATGGGCTTTGACAAATGTCTCCTGAAAGCCAGCAGCTCTAAGTATTACATGCAGTCTATTCTGAGGAAATGTTGAAAATAAAGTTTTAGGAATTAAACGTTCAATGTCTGACTCAAGAAAATTTACTTTCTGTCCCTGTCAGGGGATTTGCTAGCTGAAAACATTCTTTTGCAAGACGTGCACAGATGTTAGGACACATACAGAGACTGGAATAAATATAGCCATGGATGGTCTTGCATGATATGTTATTTACTGGCCCTCTATTGCTAATACTGAAAGGTGGATGCTTGTTTGAAAGGGTACTTTGACATATATCTAAATGCTGAATTGAAATTTATAACAAGTATGCAACTTTTCAGCATTAAGGCAAAAAAAAAATTGAAGTATGTATTTGAACATACGGAAATGTGGTTTGTGCATCAGTGACAACAGCATGGCCCTTTACTACAGAGACCTTTGTGATAGTTCAGTTACTCTGTAAAGGATTAAAGAACTTTAAACGAAGATCTTTTTGTGCTTTTTGTCTTTGCTGCATAGCTTTGAATTGAATGCTTGCCCAGAAGGGCATCTTCATATATGTATGTGTGTATGTATGTATTAGAATATGTTGCTTGCATGTTCAAATGTATGGCTTTGAAGTGGGGGACTATATGATTATTGTCATGGTAATTGCATCAGGTGTCCTTGATTTCCAAAATTGAGACAGCTTGATTCATCACTACATAAACCATTCACTCATTTTTCCATACCCTGAGAGAGGTTGGGAAAATATCTGTGCTTTGCTGTAGACACCTCCTTAAAATGTGATTCAGCGTGCAGCACCCTGAGTTCTCAGTTTGGTCACTGCAGGAGAGAGAGGAGGCTGTGCACCTAAAGGCTGAATGCTCAAAACTAGGTAGTGGAAGTACCCCCTTAGGCAGGGATGTGCCAAACAGGCAATACATCTGATAAGAATTGTTTATATGTTAGCAGTTTGTCAAGTAATGGTAGTTCTAACAGTTTGAAATTGTTGGGGGGTTTGCCAAAAATCTTTATAGAGAGTTTTAAAGGGAAATGGGGATTACTTACGTGTTATTGATAGCTTTTTGGTAAAATCGGACCTTTTTTGGTAAAAAGGTATTTCAGAACAAGATATATACCTTTGTATATAAAGGTTAACGATGCATCTAGTTTGTACCATACCAGGTAACCAAAGGGAATATCCTTGCCTGTCTGTGTTACCCCTAAAGAGCCTTCGTCCAGCTTTGGACCAGTTTAATATAAGCCAGCTTGTGTTCATTGAAATCCCTAGAGTCTGCCTGGCACTGTGGAGCAATTCCAAGAGAAGATTAGAGATGGCAAGCATCAATGGGTAACTACTTGAGCAGGGACCTGCATGCTTTGCCTGATGGGACATGGCGCGCTGCCCTGCAGCGGGGAGCCGAATCAAGCAAATGCAAGTCTAATGATTTGGATTTTGCTACTGCACATTAGTGTTTAAAACTGCTTAGATATAATCCTCCTAGCAAATCTCTCCATGCTTTGAGATGGCAAACATTCACTGCTGCACACTGATTTTTTTTAAGTATGAACTGGTTATACTGAATTATTGTGCAGCTGAACAAAGGCACTCACTGATGCCTGTCAAAGAGAAGTTTTCGTGTCTGATTCTGTTTGTACAGGAGCATAAAATGGTTCTTTGTATCGATGGGCTATAACAAATGAAACATTCAGCCAAAGGTTGATTTTGATACTTCTCAGTTGTGTAGTGACTCTGGAAAATGTATATATCAAATACTTGGGGGGGGGGTGGGGGGGGGGGGGCGGTGATTCTACTAAGTTGTTGTAGAGTTACTGGTTGCATGTGTTTAGTTGAACATGTTTTCTTGTCTTACAAATTATTGTTAAGAAAGTTTGTTGAAGATTGCTGTTCATAGTAAGAGTATTTTCTTAGTCATTGCTCACCTGAGCCACAAAGAAGTTTTTTTCCCCAGACACCCAGGATGTTTCCACTACCGCTACAGCTTGCTCTGATTTCTTGTCATGACTTCTTCAGAAAAATCTCGAAGATATTATGTGCCCCTCAGCTGCAGCCATCTTAACGTACTTAATGCTCAGAGGTTCCGTTCTCTGTACTGTGTATGGAGCCCAAAGTCCTTGCATTTCTGATTAGAAGACAAGCCACAGTTCATTTTCTGAGACATCAATCAAAAGAATGCAGGATTTTTATGCAGCACTCGAAAGATTGATCTGAATACCTGGAAGTCTGTAGTAGCTATGAACTTTGGCTTGCATCTTACAAGGAAAAGAAAATGATCCTACCTTTAATGGAAAGTAGCAGAAAGTTGGCTTCTATTTAACTTTAAGGAATTTGGGGTGGTTTCTCCTCCCTGTGGTCGAAGTGGAATATCTTGGCTTTTCCAAAACAACTGCTGCTTTTTGAAAATACGCTTAAAGAAATTGTGGAGGTTTAAGTATTTGATTTTCCCACATCACCACCCTGTACTATAGTTTCTTCATACCTTCCCTTCTTGGATAAACTGTTTAGCTTACTGTAATGAGAGCTGCTACATAAATTGTTCCAGACAGACTAGTTCTTACTGAGAATGAAGGATTAAGTGATGAAGGCTTTTAACTACATGAGCATTGGGGGGTTTTTTGCATGCAGTGATCTTTCTGAAGCTTGCAAAGGAGATTACTTTAACAGACTGGTGTTGCAGTGGAGTCATTGTTTAATCAGGATCTTCTTTGGCTGTCACCGAGATTAAAATGTTAGCATGGGCTTGATGCAGTTCTGAAAACTAAAGCAAGTGCCTGGTTCAAGTTTTATATGGGGAAGGTGGTTTAAATTGCAGCAACCAATTAGATTCACCTGTCTGGAGATATTAATAAGCAACCAAAAATGTGTTGAATTTCCCACCTACTAGTAAGCATTTATTGATTCCTTTAAGGCTGGCACTGAGGTTCCCCTTTTTTTTTTTTTTTTTACATAAGTAGCTTTCTATTTTGAAAGGTCTTTAACCTCTGTAGTTCAGTAAGCCTGAAGGTTGGGGGAGAGTGGAGATCAATGCGTGTTCTGTATAAGGGGGTATGACAGTGTGAATTTGAGTTTGAGTGGTAGAGATAGAAAGACGAATAGTATATTAATTGCTTGAATATGCTCTCCTGCCTGACAAATAGTGATCCAGTAACCAAACAGTGTGTGCTACAGAAGGCTTTGACACGAGTTGTCTCAGCCATAGAGGTGATCTGATGCTCATTTTGCAGTTTACTTCCCCCTCCATTGTGCTGGTATGGCTCTGGATGGGGACCTACTGTAAACTAGATTGATGAGATGAGCTGGATTTGAAACAAGAGAAGAGCCTTTTAACCGAGCTTAGCTCCCAAAGATGATGAGTATAGCATAGCGGTGTAATTCAGCAAACTGTTTTTGCTGAGGTGTGTAGAGGAAAGAGGCAAGGATTTACTTCAGACTGTGGACAAAAGTGTCAGGATCTATCAGTCTAAGATTAGTTTTGCTTCAAAGTACATAGCAACCTTGATTTTGTTTTGTTATGAAAATTGAAAGTAATTCTGCTAAATTGCATGCATTAAGAATCTTATTTTTTACTTTTGGCATGATTGACATCTCATCCTTACAGTAAGTGTTATGGTCCTTCCTCCTCCTAATGTAATTTGTGAAAATCCAGTCCTACGTAGGCTGCTTCTGAGCAGCTGTCCTAAATGGGATTACTGAAATGTTGACATTTATCTGAGCTTTTTACTTTTATAATTCATAATAGCCAACTGCTCTGGCTTATGCTTTTTGGGATGGTGAACTTGTCTTGCCTCTTTGCCCAGTGGAAATACATAAATATTTCCTAATCTGGGAGCATCATATGAACACTTAAATCTTGAAGTCTCTTTGCTTGTTACTTAAAGTTTCAAGAGATGTTCTTAGAAGTAAAAAGGACTAGTTCACTTAACATGTGGCCTCTAAAGTATTTTATAACATGAGACATGGGAAAATAGGTCTAGTTGAAGGCATCTGTGAAGTGATACTGGAGACAAGTAAAAGCTTGAGGAGAGGTGAAAGTATTTCATTGCTCTGTATGCACGTTGAAGTGAATTTAGATGCATCTGAAAGACCACTCTATTGCTATGCAATACCAAGGCTGACTTTTAGTATGTGTTATATATGAATTATGAAGTGATCTGAGTCCATATTCAGTGTGCATCTCTTAATAGCATAAAATTATTCAAAGTTGAGTTGTTTCCTAGCATTAAATGCCTGGCATATTTATAGATTCTCTTGCCTTTCAGGCAAAGGTGGTAACTTTCACATGTAGCATTTTACTTGCATTTTATATTGCCTTAAAATATGTAGCTTGTCTCCTAGCAGTCTTGCATGTGCTGACATCCAAAGCTAGAACTGTATCTATTTAATGGATTTAGTTTGGGATTCTTGGACAAAAAAAGCTTGCCATGTAGCATCATTTTCCGTGATCTTATGGGGAGAGATTGCTCACAGGTTTAGGTGTGGCTGACTTTGGGCTGAATCATCTATCTACTTTTTTACTGCTAGTTTTGATAATCAGCATGGTGTTTTGTTTTGGTTTTTTTTTTTTCCTGAAGCTTGATAACCAGCCTTCCTCTTGCAGTTCCACTTTTACTTAAAAAGTCATCTTTCTTACCACAGCCTTTATCTTCCATGCATCTTTTCCCTAAGAGTAGCACTGCGGAGATGACGTTTTCCACAACAGGTTAGTTGATTAAATGTTATGACAAATTACAGCTACTTGAAAGCAGTTGCTGTTGTCTTTAATTTTACAGTGTCAGGTTACTCTGTTTTAAGTAAGTGCCAAAACTCTCCATCTCCCTTTTGTAGAGGTCACTATACGTGGCTGACCTGTAAACGTGTCATCCCCGTGTGTCCTCTCCTTTGTGGCGGCGAGAACAGATGTTGCTGCCTACCAAAAGATGCTTCAGGCACTTGCTGCAGGAGATGGTCACCAGGCTGTCAAAAGCAATCTTTATGGGCAGGCTGGTCTTTCACAAGGAGATGTGTTTACAGAGCATGAAATTAACATTTTTGCACAGAGGCAAATAATTGCTTACAACGGAGGCTTTAGTGGCAGATTTGAAGCTCGAATGATTATTAGTAAGGTCAGATGGAGCACACAGTGATGTCCACCTCCTGAGCAAAGTCATTCAGGACTTTTTAGCTGTTCATTTATGCTGAAAGGTTTTACGATGTTGTAATGTTCATGCCTTGAGCTTGTCACTTTTGATAAAAACTTGTAATAAGCTGCGTTGCTGTATCTGTATATGTGGTATGATTCCTTCAAAATCATTCTTGAATGGAAAATTATTTTTTGACTTGCAGAAAAAGGGGCGAAACCCCTTTCCCATTATCTTAGTCTTGAGTTGTTATCTAGTAGTACCCTAGCAATGGCAGGGTTTTTAAGAGACTTTGCAGGAAGTGCCTGTGAAACAGGTCTTTGTCCCAGTCAAAAGGGATCTCTGAAAGCTTTTTGTGGTCAGGAGATGGGGCTAAAGGGCCAATAGGTCTCGGATGATGTTGGCCACCCTAAGCTGCTGTGGTTAATGCTCTCACTCATCAGGTCAGGGCTTTTTCTTGAGCAGTGATGAAAAACTGTTTCCGAAGAATGGATATTGGCAAAATTAATCAGATTGATTCCTCACGTATGACACGGATCAAGTCTTGAACTTCAGTCTTTTACGGTAATAAGACCAGTTCATCATCACTAATTGCATCTCTTCATTCCCAGTTTCCTCAGCCTGCTTACTCCCTCAAGGTGACTTCCCCACTCAACAGATGTGCATGTCTGACAGAACATGTAAAAACCACTGAGCTTGAAGTAGATGAACTTTTTGTAAAGGAAATTCTGTCCCATTGCAATTAACCACATCACGGAATTTAGTAGGTCTGACTAATGTTAAATGTGTCTACTTAAGTAGCTTTTCCTCTCTGCACGCCACAGTTGTAAATGGTGCTTAAGGCTTGGAGCACTCCATTTTCAAAATGTTCGTGCTTCTTTGGGAAGGGGGGAAAAAGGTAATCAACATCACAAAGGCCATTCAGAAAATCTTTTTAAAATGCTGCATGTTACACCCATGATCTTCCCGTTGCTTTTCTGTAGGACAGCATTCTTTGGTGGCGGTGGGACTTATTGCTTATTTCATGTTGTGCTGAACAGCCCTAACCACAACACCTTTCAGTAGTTACCCTTGTCTGTACTGAAAGCCAGTGCACGTAGCTCTTAAAAGGAACATCACCTGAATACTCCCTGGAACAACTGTCCTCATGTTCTGGGAACACCCAAAATCTAGGATACAGGATATGTCTCACTCCCTGCTCCTATTAAAAGAAGGCTTTAAAATAGTTTAAGCTACTTCTCTACAAGACTAAACAGAGACTCACATTCAAAATTCCTCCAAAGAGGTGAAACAGAGCTCAGTGTTTCTGCGTGCTTTGTGTAAGCTGTGCAGTAGCACTGCTTTGCCAGCACTGTTTTTGCCATGAGGTGTTACACCATAAATTTTCAGAGGACACAAGAGAGATCGTGCATACAATGAATTACTCGGATGCTCTGTAACAAGACCTGCTAATAGCCTACCCTCTTTGAAACAGTCCTAGCAATGTGAACTTTTTTTTGCCTGTTTAATAAGACTTGGTAAAACAAACACCTAACCAAATGCAAGGAGTTCGTATCGGTCATCCTCTGGTGTATCTTATGTACAACCATGCATTTTATTTATGGATTTTTCTTTTTTTGTCAATGTTTAAACAGTATTCTTTAATATGAAGACTCATAAAATACTAGATATAATGTGTTCAAGTCAAATTGGGTACTTTATTCTGGTACGACAAGCTTCAAAAGCTCTATTTCAGAGAATGTCCTGCCATGCAGCAATTTTTCTCAATCCCATGGAGCTTCATTATAGCGAGGTCAGACTATGCGCCTTAGAGAAGAGAATTTATATTTTATCATAGGGCTAACTGCTATGCTCTTGTAATGACCCTGAAGGACAGTAAATGCTCCAAATAATTCAGTTTATTTGGAATATAGTTCTACTGTGCTACAGGAGCTAGAGTAGATCTAGCAAAGTAGAAAATGTTTTAGTATCTTTTAATGTGATTCCTACTGGATGGTTGTGAGACTGTTAAGCTGCCATAGTCCTCACTTATTTTAAACTTCCAGAAAGTGGACAGTGAAGATTGCTGGGATTCAATGTTTTCAGTGTACTGTCAAGGGAGAGACCTCCCTGAAGACTCTTGTGGTAAAATAAGATTCCTCAAAGTCTAATTGCCTCTTGGCCCAAGATGGAACATACTAGTTTCTCATGCAGTTGAAATGCCTCCTCCATAATTTCCTGTGTTGTACTTTTAATTTCATGTCTTTCCATTTTCTTCTTTGTAGCAGTGTGGAAAAGTGTGAGGACTACTTGTAATACTTGCCCCTCCTTTCTGCCCAGTCACCTCTGCCCTAGTCAGTTACTGCGCATTTTTCTGTGTATGATGTTTCTGTAAATATCTCAGAGTGAAACTTGCTTTTTTCTAACAGTAGGACATGGATTCATACAGTCTGTGATCTGTCATCACCCAGAAATGATAAAACAGCTGCTGATCAGCTGCATCAGAAGTCACTCAAGTCTTGTGTTTGTACAGTTAATGCCTTCTTTACTCACCTTTTGAATTGTATCCGTTATTTTTTATGCTTTCTTCTATCAGGACTGCTTTTGAATTTTAATCTTGTTCTCCACTTAGCTGGCAACATCAGCAGATTTAACAAGCATGCTTTTCATTCCAGTATTGAAATCGATAGATAATTTTACAGGGTCTGGAAGGATTCTGATAAAGATCGTTTTGACACATGACCTGAATGTTTGCATCAAAATGTGTAAGTTTTGATTAGATTAGAGTGAATTCCCACTTGAATATTAACAATAACAAGACTTGGTATACTCAGGTTGGCGTCAGTGAGTGGAGTGATGCATCTCTTCTCTCTCCTGTCTACCCAGTTCTTAGCTGTCCCAGAAAGAAGCTGCTTGTTTCTTAGTTTTCAATCCTGACGCTGCTGTAGTTAGTAGCAGTTTGTCACTCTTAAGGTGACACCTAAAAGTGATTTGTCACCTTTTAGGCATGTACAATGTTTTGGTATCTGCATTCCCAGCCCTGCTCTTCCTCAATTCCCTAGGAGTGTTTGTCATCTTTCAGTTCTTGGAAATCTCATCTGTCTTCCACAGGCACTTGGACATAATGAGACTGTCAAGCAGCTTCTTCCCTGACCCAATCAATTTATCTTACCAGTTTCTATTTTTTTCTCTGTTCTGCCCTCTTGCTATGCTGGCACTATGAGTGATCTGGTAGTTTCTTGCCATATTACAACTTGCAGCTGCCCATGTCAAGTGGTGATCACTACTAGAGAGCTTCTCTAGGAGGGACCACCATACCTACGCAGGATCTAGCCTCTAGATTCAACATTTCAGCGTAGATTACTTGATCCTTTCCTGGCCTTGGGTCAGCCTCATCTCAGCCCAGGGTGAAGGCGTGGACAATTAAAAGCCTTGGGATGGCATAAAGATGCGTGGCGTGAACTTCATGCTGTATTCAGAAGGGGTAGAAGCAGACCTCTTGAGCAACTTGCATAGGAGAGAAGTATTAAAGCTGGGAAGTGTGATCAGATGGCACATGCAGTACACACGAGTACTGCAGGGAGTTCTGCCAATGCTTTCCTTGTGGAGGGAGGAGTGGCGAAAGGATGGTAGACGCTCTCTTGATGGGTGTGCGTACTTGGCACTTCAGCTTTTAACTGGTGAGAAGTGTCTATCTGTTATTGTAAATGCAATTTATTTTTAAGGTGCCCAGAACTTTGCATGGGATAACCTTCCCCATATGGTTCCATGGTGGGGTTTTAGTCCTTGATCTTGTGATGTGCATGTTCTGCAAGTCATCTTTGCAACTCATCAGTGGTGACTTGGTTTCCTAGAAGAGATTGAAGACTGAAGTTGGGATTTTTGTGCTCGGCTTTTTCTTCCCAGTGGAATAATGCAGCTTGTGCCTGGACTCAAGGAGCGGCTCGTGCTTCCTGATGAGAAGAACTGCTTACAGGAACACCGTAACGGTACAAGAGTCTCCTACGGCTCTTACCCAGCTGCTCTGCACTGCAGTGTACAGCAGGACTGCTCCTCACCGTTGAGGGCAGTAATTCTGTGTGCTGCCTTCTGTACAAGGAGAATCTGGAGATGCAAACAAAGCACAAGTACATCAAATAAACTGACAGCATAAACAAGGGGAAATTGGAGATAGCATGGCTCAAATGTTTTTGAGTAACTGGGGTAATAGCAGTAAGTTTGATTTTGAGAGGAGTGAGATTAATCCTGGCATAGATTTGTGTGCTTGCTGTTGCTGGGTGCAATGTACTAGTTGTCTGAGCAGCAGTTAAATAACTTCTTGGGAAGAAGAGAGGTGTTAAATGTTGCTTTTTAGTGCTGATGTTTTCAGTTTAACATAGCACTGTCAAGAAGCATCAAGTCTGCCAGGAAGTTGGTAGAGAATTTACTTTAAAATCCTTAAAATAGCTACAAGGAAAATAGTGGTATTCTGTTGCTGAAAACCAGAAAAATGTGGGTTTGCTGCATTGCTGCTAACAAAAAGCTGTGCTAAGATGGATACTAACAGTGTGAATCAGGAAGAAAAGCAAAAGGTAGGCTCCTTCAGAGCACCACCTGAAGTAATAGTAAATGTTTAATTGAAAACAATTATTTTTATTTTTTTCATAAACCAAAGCTGTGACAGTGATTGTTTTGGGTACTGTTGGTGGCTTAGTGAGTGGAAGGCGAGTGAGCAGTGTCAGCACTGAAGGTATGGAGTGAAGAGTGTGGAAAATAAAATAGAAAAATGCTTGTGATTCTCATTGCTTTATTTGAGTTAGCAGGAACTGCTTTGTTCAAGTGATGTTTAAGTATTACATGAGCATGGTATTGTTCCTGGTAGCAGGAGATAGATAACTTGGGGGGGAAAAGTAGTCTCTGAAAATACCTGTAAGCATCTTGATGTCTTAAGTTCTCCTTAGAATCCTTTTGGCCTGGGTCTTTATTCAGCAGGGGAGGGGTGTGGGGGGGGGTCCTGTCACCCAGCCACGCTTCCAGAGACAGTTTATTGTTAGACTGCAGCTGTGATCCGCTGAGCAAGATGAGCTGGTGTAGTGTGTCCGGGGATTATTTCCTGTACTAGCAGGTGAATGCCACTGGTAGGTGATTTGACATCTTCTGGTTTGGGGTCTGACTTTTTGGCAGATGAGGTGGTCGTTCTCGGTTAGATTGTGCCTCCTTTTGAATTTCTGATAGGAGATATTTCTATAATTTTGTGTGTAACTCCTAATGATGGATAAGGGCTCAAGAAAAAAGCTAAAATACAGATTTTTATTTTTTCCCCAAGTATCTTTCAAAATTCATTAGGGAAAAAGCAATTTATAAGCTTGATATGCGGCTTGCTATGAGAAGCACTCTGTCTGCTGACATAAACCACAAAATCTCAGTACCTGGCACACAACTAAATGGGAATTATGTTTCTCATTCCAGTTTTTGAGTCATATGTCACATAGTTTTGTTTGGATTGAATGTAGTTTTCAATAGCAGTAAATGTTGGGGTATTTTTACCTTTTTGGAGCCTTTCAGAACAGTGGCATTAACTTTTCTGAATCCAGTGTACTCTGCATGCTGACAAATCTTTTGCCCCCCACCAGGGCATCAAACTTCTGTAATGTGCCCTTGAATTTTGCTTGCAAAAGTTTGGCATCAGCCCAGTTTCTGTGAAGAAAGGTAAATACCTGATCTACGCTGCCAGCTGTTGCGAAGACTGCCACAGCTCTGCAAGGCTTATGGATACCTTGCAGTGCTCTACTTGCTTTTCCGGGCAAAATCCAGCTCACTTCTGCTTACTGTTATGAACTATCACTGTTGGCAAGCTTTCAAACTGCCTTGCTCATCTTACCTCAGGAAACATGTTTTAATGCAGTCTCTTGTCTTACTTGTGCCTTTCTCTATCGCAAAGTACAAGGCATCCTGGTTGTATAGTTTGCACATTGGTAAGTCCCAAAATTGAATGGTTTTCTCTTGATTTGACTGTCTCTATGAAAAATACTTAGACTACTTTCTTTGGGTGTCTAGCAGGTAGGTTTTGTCCTGTCCTTGCTTCAAAGATTGTTGGAGCATTAGCAACCATCTCTTTGGTTTGTTTCTTTTATACCAGCTTATAGCAGGAGTTGTACCAGAGTTTCCCAAGGACCCAGTGCCCATCCAAGTAGATGACTATTGTTATAGTTCTTTCATCATTCAAACAGTTACAAGTGCTGTAACTTTTTTTGTAAACTGAACAAAATCAAATTTGGGGTTACACGTTTGCCAGGTCCACCTACGTGCAGCACCAAGCCCAGTTGTAATTTTGTATTGGTTCTCTGAGTGCTGTGAATTTCACTGCTGTGTAGTATTTCTGTGTTGAGGATATATGGGATGTTTGTTGTGGTGTGTCTTTAATGAGATTTCTGCTAGTATGATATATGGTTTGATTCTCTGCTAGTATTCAAAATATTTGGAAGTTGTGTTCATCTGAGCAGTCCTTGATTGGCTTAACATTCCTATAATCTGATCAGGAGTTTATAGCTCAAGTACAGGGAATTCATGGAAATGATGGAATTAATAGGTTTGTGTCCTGCATTTTTATTAAGTCTTAATGCAGATTATTCAAGTGTTTCTGCATATGCAGCATAATTTAACTGGTAAGTCAGATTTCAGAAACAGTGCTCTGAAGTGTGTCTTTATAGGAAACCACTACAGCTTGTGTGCCGTTTGCTCCTGTTAAATGGAGCGTGGATATATGCAGACATCTGGAGGGTTCTGCTTCAAATGTCCGTTTCTCAAATTGATCTCCAAACCAGCTTGTTCACTCTTCTTTCTTCCTTTGACTATAAAGCTTCTTGTATTTAAAACAGCTTCAGATAGCACTAAATGCTGCGAACGACAAAGTACATCTCTGTGGATTTCATACCCATAGCTTCTGCCAGAAGTTGCAGTCAAGAACCAGCTCTTGGACACATGATAAAATACGTGCATGTTGGTTCCTTGGGAGAGCTCACCTAGTTTTAAGTTTCTAGAAAGCATGTAAAGCAGGAAGGGAAGGTGGGAGGGGTGGGAAGTCTTTCATCCCATTTGGAATGGCAATTCAGAGATGACTTTTGCCTACATCTTTGTCCGTCGTGTATTTGCTGTCAAAGCCCCTCCTGGCTGTCGTACCTCGCGCAGGGTGAGTAATGGTTTGTGTCTCCCGTCTTGACTGGAGGGTAGCCCAGGGAGTGACATCTTGTTTGGGAATTTTATAACGTGTTGCTGTATGTTAAAACAAGGTCAGAGAATTGTGCTTATTGCTTGAGGGGGAATATGAGGAGGTTTCTGATGCAACTTAATGCCTGCAGGAGCTTATTCCACAGCTTTGAGCAGATCCCTGAGACATGCTACTATGTGGGAAATTGAGCATTTCTGTAGATGGGAAGGGCTGTAAGCGTTTCAGTGGACAGAAGAGATGAGAAAGGTGTTGTGGGCAAATTAAAGCAACAAGTCTTGTTCTGAAGTCTAAAACTAGGCCAGCTGGGGTTTTAACAGCTGAAAGAAAAGTCTAAGAGTGAAACTGCTGTGCTATCACAAGGTGTGCTAAAAGCCGGGGAAGAACTCGCTGCTTGGTGCTCTGCGCTGACTTTGGAAAGGTGCTGTGCATTTGGAGGCCTGGATTGAATTAGTCAAACAGTAAGTTTAGAACAGCAAACACTGCAAGACCGTAATATTATTTCTAAGGGGAAGTGAAGAACAGAGTGTAAGGTGTTTGGTAGAGATCGATGACTAAGCTAGATATCATATCGCTGTCCTCAGCGGCTGTCTTTAGACTTTAATTGGCTGATGAACCAGGACTTTTTGCTAGATAAAATTTGGTTTATGCTAAGGGATTTTTCAGCAATTGAGGTTGAATAAAACTTGTTAAGAAATTTAAAGAGGGAGGGGGGAAGTTTCAGTTCAAGTGAGTACTGTTCTAGCACTTTATACAAAAAGCTTTGCATTAAAAAGTAGTCAGCTAAAATTGGGTAATGCTTAAGCAGTAGGCTGTCCTGTCCAAGAAGGAGCTGCATACCTGGTGTTTTGCAAGGAACATATTTCTTTCGTATCTCTACAAGCAGTTACCGAGTGTCCCTGGGTGTTCTGCAGAAAAGGCTCTGCTTTGTGTCTGTCACACTGATCCATTCGGCTGGGTCTGGTCCAGCTGTGGTTTAGTTAGCTGACAGGGGGTGAGGGCTGATCCAGGAGTGCCCACAGTATTTGTGTCTCTACTTTCTGAAGGAAGCAGGCAGGTTATTTCCATACCCCAAAGTATAGCTTTCTCAAAAGCACAAATCTGAACATGTGGATTTCAATATTACTGGTGTTTCAGGTGGGAAAGAGGAGCGTGATGGCCAAATAGTAGCATCCTGCAGGAAATTTCGGTCTGGTTTGAACCTGTTGCTTGGATCTGAGTCACAACGCAGCTGTGAAGATGTACTTGGCTTTTTTGTCTTTGAAAACATTAAATCATTCCACATGATGTGCTGCCATTTAGTCCTGTGTTGCCTTTTAATAGTTCCTGAAATGTTGAAGGTATGGATTATGTTAATGTAGCTTTTAAATTTTTGATGGACTGAAATAGCTTCAAAAATTAACCTTTTGAAAACACTTGGGTAGATTGCACGACAGGCTTTTAGCAGATTTCTTTTTCTAGTAGTATGCTATCTCCTGTTCCAGTAAATGAAGAGCTTTGAGGTTATGCTCAGCTTCTGACCCAGAGTGAATGCCTCCAGCTGATGTTGGAGATACTTTTATTTTTCATTAGATCATTTGAAAATCTCAGCTGTTTTCATGCCAGTACAAAGGATGGAGGCTGTTTGTGCTGCGTGGGTGTTGTACCAATTTGTTGTTCAACACATGCTAATAGATCTCTGACAAACCAAAAAAGAATTTGATTTCTTCATGGTGCAGTAAGACTTGATACCTATTTATGAAAGAGTTACCTACATTTAGCGTGGATGGTCCCACAATCGTTAAAACCTGGACTTCTCGCTGCAGTGAGAGGGAGGATTCATCCTGGTTTCTGCCAGACCTGGTTTCTTGCACATTTCTTGCCTTCCGAAACCCCTTGGATACTCTAGGTTTTGGAAGGCTGAAGAGGAGCTGCCTATAGAAGTTTCTTATTTCTGCTTTGCTGTGGCACACGTCGTGACAACTGGGTTGTACCCAAAGCGCACGCTCTTGAGTCTTCCACTGAATTCACCTAATAGGTGAGGAATGGTTTCTATTTGCTCTGTCTTTTCCTGTTGTTTTTCTGGATTGTTTTGTCATCTTTGGCATCTTGCTGTAGCATATAAATGCAGGATATACTTGCTGAGGTGCTGGGATAAATGAAGAGACTTGGGATAGAACAGGTGGCCCCCTTTAGTACTATCTCCAAAGATCATAGCTTCTTGGGTCTGATCATGGCTCCTTGGCTTAAAAAAAAAAAAAGTTTGAATAGGGTTTGAGATCTGTACAGCATTGATTAGCATATGCACTTCAGCAAGTCTTTTTTCCTTGTGTACAGGAAACTCTTGGCTTATGTCTCCATCCACCCTTCTTTTATTCTGGCTGGAGCCAGGCGCACTAAATAGTGATTAAACAAAAGATTAAAATTCCATTTTTGTGCATTTGGCGTTTGAATGCTGATCAATTGCTTTGGCGACGTGTTAAGTAACAGCATGGTAGACAACAGAAGGGGCTTATTTACAGCAATCTGTCTAAATCCATTTTCAATGTATTGCTTAATATGCCTTTCTACTTTAATTCATTTTCAGTTTTTAAAAAATGAAGGGTGGAAACAGGCAGGAGATTAGCTAAAGATATTGCTGGAGACGTAATCACTCCTTAGTGGTAAACAAATTCCATTTCTTAAGGAAAATAAAATGTGCTTGAGCTGAAATAGAACTTACGGGCTTGCTGTAGGAGTTAATGGATAAAATTCAATGGCTTGTGCACTTACATAGCTTGACTAGATGATCATAATGAACCCTTCATGCTTTGAAATCTCCTTTTTGCATTGCTGTTTACAACTGACCATTTCCAGAAGGAAGAGATTTTTGCAAAATAAGAAGCTAAGGTAAAGCAAAACAGAAAATTGCAAAGGCTATATAGCCTTGCTGACCTGTTTTATAGGGACAGAAATCCAGATCTGTAATGCCAATTTACCCTAACAGCGCAGCACTGATAGCTGCAATGTTCAAACAATGGTCACTGTGTTCCACAGTTAAAATGCAGATAAGGGGTGATGTGTTGATGCAGTTTAGACAAAAATGTTATGCCTCCTGCTATGCAGTTAGAATTAATGAGAAATTAGGGTAAAAGTGGAAATTGACATGAAATACAGCATTACAGGTAAGACATAGCTCCCTGCAAATGAGATGCTTGTTTAATAGTTAAAGCAGTAGTCAGTCCTAGGAAACTTGCTGTGTTTTGCAGATTGCTTGGATATCACAGTCTAGAGCGTCTGTTGAAGGGGTATCATCAAGTTATGTAATTTGCATAATTGAGTCAAATCCCATGCAGCATCCCTGAAGGAAGCCACTAAAAAAAGCAACATTCTGGTCCCTGTGTGCTGTGTCTGGATTTCTAGAGCTCAGACATCTTTTACAAAGAAGAAAAAAAAAAGAAAAGGGAAAAATAAGAAGCTTCTAAAATAATATCGATGTCTGCGACCTGCCCATTTTCATACTGAGAGAGACTTTGAGTGTGTATATGCATATCTTCCCTCTGCCCATGATGGTATGCTGCCCGCAACTTTACACACTGCCTTGCTAATAGCGATGACATGAACATAAAAATTGCAGTTGAGGGAAGGAAGGCAATGTTTTATTGTTCACACTGACTTTTTTTGGTAGTCTGCTGAAATTAAGTTGGTCTTGAAAGTGTGATTCTTAACAAGAAATATGATGCTAATCAGCCTGCCGCAGCTACACCTTCCCTTAGGGGCTGTGCGTGTCGCAGGTGCTGGCAAGGTCACTGAAGCAAAGACACTGATATTAATTTTCTAGCACTGAAAGTCAGTTCAAAATTAATGTTCAGGCGTTATTGACAGAACTTGTTGGTGGCTCACAGCACACTTCTCAGATATGGTGTTTTAATAGTGACCTGCAAAACCAATGCAAGCATTGCGTGTTTGCTTGCAAGGGATGTAGTTAGAAATATTCTGACCTCCTAACATTTACTCAAGTTGAATTAAATTTAATGAAGCATTTCTGAATTGGATTGATGAATGTAACTTCTGTGCCCAAGACCAAAAAAGCTCCAGAATGCAGCATGTCTGCCATGACCATCTGCAGCTATGTCTACCCTTCAAGATTTTAAAAGCCACTTAGAGAGGTATGTCGATCCAAAAGAGATCAATGTCGTGTTTATCTTGTGCAAATCTCGTTTGGCTCTAGTTGTACAGGGTAGTAACATTATGAGCACTGCAGGCAGAGGAACAGATAATGAGTCACCCTACACAGTCCTCATTTTACTTTGCTGGTGCCAAAATGAAGAAAAGCCAGTCCTTGTAAGTCTCCAAGACAGAGAGCTGTACAGGCCCTGTTCCTCAGGACTTAAGGATCAATAACTCTTATTCTGTGTGCCTCCAAAGTCCTACACTCGAGCTCAGAAAGGTTTAAATAACTGATGCGTGTATTCCATATTTTCCCCTCTTGCTTAATCTAAAGTTTACAAATTACTGAAGTTTTTCTCTTGACGTGCGTGGCCTTGATAGGGTTTAGCTTGTACAGCTCAAAGACATTTTCGTGTGTAAATTTATTTGGGATTGAGAGAAGTAACACATCTATCTACTAGACTTTCTGCTGTCCACCTGCCTCATTTGAGCTCTACATAGTACAGTGGCAGTCTCTGTGACTTCTTTTTTCCTTTGTTTAACAGCACTGGAGGATGGTGTGCTACTGCCTGCTTTCACTCAGTATCATAGCGATTAAATTGCTTGCATCAGGTTGTTGCTTGCTCTGAGGGTATTTAAACGCATGTTGCTGAGTCCTCTGAAGAATGACTTGAAGCTGTGTAGAAAATTTACTTCCCTGTTCACATTATCCTGTATGGAGTGCACAAACACAAGGGTGACTCCAGCGCAGAGCCTGGGGGTGCTCACCCTGAGCAGGGATGGCTGTAACTGCTTTTTAATGACTTTTAGGTTGCTGCTTGGCCTGATGAGCATTGGCTGCTTCGGTGGTACAGCTTTGTAATGGCTTGAGATGCCCCTCCTGAATCAGCTGATAGCCCAGTGGTGTGGCTTCCTTCTGGAGGATGCTGGAGGTGTTGGTGTGAATCCCTTGGGGTACACTTTGAACTCATCTCCCATCTCCTGAGGGCTGTTGTGGAGGGCAGCTCAAGATCCATCATCTTAGCATATTTCAGAAGGAGAGCATCCACACAGTTACCTGCAGCAGTGAACGGGTGTCTTTTAAGGGACAATTTCAGACTAGAGTTGAGATGGAAGGTGGGTTCCTCTGCAATTCTGCTTTAAGTTGCCTGAGTCCCAAGGAGTCATGAGATTTAAAACACTCTTACCAGTGTCCTGTTAGGCAGTTTGGATGTCTTTTTGCTGGTGGGTGTCCTTTTTCCTCTTTTTCCCCAGCGTGTCTGACTTCCCCTGGTCACCTGGTAGGGACTTGGCACAGGGTGCTGGGTTACCATGTGCAGAGTGGGTGTCGTGAGGCTCAGAGTTGTACTATTTCTCCTTTTAGATCTAGTCCCTAGACACTGTTACAATGCTCTTCTCTTCAGTGGTGGGTGGATTTCTGGTGTAACTGCTGGGAAGGGGTTTACATATGTTGAATGGCTGCAAATGGCAGAATGGGTAGTGGTGTTGTAAATGATCCTCCTGGTGTGCTTATTCAGTCCAGAGTGCTATAAACAAGAGAGACTTAAAATATTGATGTTTCAGACTTGCCAGTTGTTCCTGTGCCCAGTATGACACTTGTGCTCAAGCTTAGCGCTCAGAAAGTTGGCAAAACTCTCCTGGCAAGGAGACGCTCTGATCTGCGAGAGCTTTCCAGGGCTTTTCCTGGCAGGGGAGTATCCTGGAGAGGAAACTGGCCGGTGAGTAGGCCTGGCAAAGCAGGGATCTTGCAAAACAGAGGCAAAAATTTCACAGAGCAACAGCGTGCTCTGTGGGTTATTTAGTGGGGATGATCAGGCGGGCAGCATGTTGTCTGAATAGTTAGAAACCACTATGGTGGGCCAGACAAGTAGACATGCTGGACTGTTGCAGTAGCACAGGGTGGCTGCTTCATGGTGCTGAAAATTTGATCCATTTTACACCAAAAATAACCAAGCGGCCACTTCTACTGTCTGTCACATAGCTGTCATCCAGACCTGCTCACATTGTGATGTGAGGTAGTGAAAGTCAGGCATAGTTTTCATAAAGTATTTGTGTGAACATTTGGTCGGACAGAGCCACGGGTAGATGCTGGAGCTGGGTTTGCCTGTGCCTCGCCCAGGCCGTGCCCTGGCTCACCACACCCTGAGGAAGCATCTCAAACCATCTCTGCGTGCACCCTCTATGCAAAAGCAGCAGCAACCTCCTGCAGTGCAGCAAACATGAGGTTTCTGACTGGTGTTGGCATATACCCTGTATGTTTTTCAAGATGCTCTTGTGATCACACTGCTGACATCAGTGTCAGATTGACCCAAGGACTAGGTGCACGCTTCATTTTCCCCAGAAGTGCTGTTGTCCACTGCGTTCAGTTTGCGCTCCCAGTGCTTTCTTACATGTTTGGTTCCTGGCTCACACGTTCATCTTGACACTTAGAGGTACTTTCTCATTATCAGCAGGTAGAAATTCACATGAGAACAGTGGTATTTAATGGATGGCTTGAAAACCACAAGGCAGTTTAAGCAATTTAGTTTGATATTTATATCTGATGAGTTCAGGGGTGGTTAGAAGCCCCCCCCAGAAGAGGGGAGAGTGGTTCTTCACCACAGCTCTGCTGCTCTGGAGCTGCGCTTGCCTGTTCCTGCGTGATGGGAATCGGTGAGGCTTTTGCAGTGCCTCTCATGAAACCTCTGTCCCTCAGCAAATGCAAGTCTTCAACACATGTAGTCAGAAGTGAACTGAAGACATTGGATTGCTGGTGGTGATCTTCATTTTATGTTCTCATATGTGCAGAGTGAAATTCAGGAAGGTACACTCCCAGTTTCTGTGTAACTGTCCTTTTCTGGCAGTTGTCTGGTTTTCAGCAGTTATTCACATCCTGTAGTGTGGTCATGCTCTTCCTGTGCCACCCTGAGAATTCCTCTCCCTCCATCTTCCTGCATCATAAATATTTTTCATAGAATATTCTTGTTAGCTCCAGGTAGCACAAGTGGAAGTTCCTTTATACTTGTTCACGTCATGAACCAGCTGCGTGACTGACTTGTCCATCTTGAATGCCCATCAGCTCTTCTTCAGTGAAAATAAAATTAAATTGCAGGGAGCAGGGAGGGGAATGCTCTGAGTATTGATATTAGTTAATTGAAATGTGTAACTGAGTGTCTGGTTTCATGGATGAAACTTGATTTCTGCCAGGTATGTTACCATCTACAAAACGTCTTGTCAGATAGTCGAGAAGCTGAGTATAAATCATTTTATGATCCTTGATTGAAAGGATCTAGAATAATTCAAAATCTCTTACATGGAAAAAAAAAAATCCAAGCCCACAAATAAGTTCTAATAGTTCACAGGCCAGCTTTTAAATCAGACTGAGCTCTATTAGTTTTAGACCACTGGTTTATTATACTTTGGCACGGTAATGCAACCAGCACAACGCAAGGTTTTCATGCAGTTCCTTTGCTAAGAGTTACCATCTGTAACAGAGCAGGCGAAGCAGAGCAGGCACCTGCATTTGGCCGCTCTTGTTCACTTTGACATCTTAGCTGAAACCTGTCTTCACTGATGGCTTTGTAAGCTAATACACAGGGCTCTGAGCTGGAGTGGAAAAGCACCAGCAAGTGTTCCCTTCCTGCTGACTCTTGTAGAAGAGGGGTGATGTGATGGGGATAATCTGCTAAACCTTCACAGTAGGGTTCACCAGAGCTCATCTGTCAAACTGCAGTGAGGTGACCTCCGTCAGGCTGAAGTCTAGTGTCTTGGAATAGCAAGTGAAACGTCCAAATGTCCTATTTTCCCAAGACAAATTTAAGCATGAAAATAAAGAGTTCGTAATTTAACTAGTCAGGCAAATGATGTCTGTGTCCCAGATGCCAAAGATGCCTGATAACCCTGCAAGGTTACTATGCCAACCGTTGCTTTTTGGTGGTTATTTGGTTTGATTGACCCATTAGTGAGACTTTAAACCTCTTGCCCTCCAGGGAGGGAAGCTTTTTTTTTTTCCTTTCTAGGAAGTTCTAGCGTGTGGAGTTCTCTCTGCAGTCACAAGAAATTAAAAGGGAAAAACCTTTAAGTTCTTTGTGTAACTATTTCTGCAATAATAATGCTACAAATGACTTGCACTTATACTCTACCAGCATATTACAACATAATTGAAAACTCATTCTCAGAGAAGATGTTCTCTTCTTGACCCTAAACCCTGCTTAAATATATCATATCTATATTTCCCTTGGATTTGGGGGATGTCAGTGTTTGAGATGTATCATGGTTTTCTTTCCACACACCATAGTCTCTTTGATCCTGAATTCACCCTATCTTTCATTCGCTAACTTGTTCCCAAAGCACTCATTGCTTTTGAATTTCAGGAACAACATCATGAAAAGAGGAGCTCTAATTGGGTTCAGCGCAGGCTCATGCCTTATGTAAAATTTGCTTTTAAGTTGAGCAGCAAGACTTTTAATAAATGACCTTTTAAATCTTATTTTGATTTTATTCAGGTATAGTAGTGTGCTCGTTAATAATGATCCTGCAATAGGTCTCCCATTACAGCTTTATTGTTAATTAAATAGGATGTAAGATGTATTGGATGTTTTCAAAATGAAAATGGGGGGTTTTAATAGATTCCCTGATTAAGAATACTGGTCTGCATACATGATGGTGCCCTGAAAAAAAAAAATAAAAAAATCACTTAACACTATAGATAAAGTACTGTTCTGAGGCAAGCAAAACTGGCTTCCTCCCTCACCCCTTTCAGAGTAAAAACTATTTGTGATGGCCTTACCTTAAGGAGGATATTTAATCTCCCCTTACAGGAAGGGAAGGCTTTTAGGGAAAGGTTTCACATGTTGTCTATTTAATATATCTAATCTTTTGTTTAAAAGGCATCATACGTGAGACAAAAGAAGGACCCTTACTTTGGTGATGGAGAAAGGAAAAAGGACTGGCATAACAAAGAAGCTATAAGGAGGGACTCTGAGCGTGTAGGTATGTAAGATTACTATAAAAATGTTTTAATACAAATTGTAATTTAGTTTATTTGGTAGGCTGAGTGCAGAACAGCATGCTCAACTTCAGGGTCAAGAACGATGTTCTTGCCATGGTGCAACAGTTACTGTGTGTTAATCCCAGTTAAACTCTCTTCCCCCAACTTCACAATAACAATTTTTTCAACCAGGTGAAAATGTTGGTAACATCTTGGTATTTTTAGGATAGGTGCAGTATTGATTTTTAAAAAGTTTACCAAAAAATGTGTGCCTGTACCTCTCCCAAAGGTGGGAGATCCAGAAAGGAAGAGGAGAGATAAGAAAAATGTTCTACATCATAACACTCATGCAAGTTTTATTCCATAGTTCTGGATTTTATCTTGAATCACATAAAAGGGCCCATTTTGAACATCACAGCTTTACACTGGTGTGTCTGCAAGGGCTCTACCTCCTCTGTGCAAGAGCTCAGGTTGTTAAATATACATATCCATCTGTGCTGAAAAACAACAGCGATGAGGTATTCAAACCATATGTATTCTTCCTGCAGTGAAACAAAAAAACATTCTGTAGATCCTCCCCAGCGTTGCCATAGCCCCTTCATCTGTTTCTGATGTTGGAAGGAAGACATTTAACTTCCACAGTTTGCACAGCTGAGTGGTTTGTAGCAAAACTGCTTATGAAATAAAATTGTTATGTTGACATGGTTGACCCAGTGCTAAATATGACATAGAGCACAAAACTAATGAAGGGATTTTTCAAAGGTCTGTAAGATGACTGCTCTCCTTTTGATATATGGATTAGTTTCTGGTCAGTTAAGCACCAATTAGTAGTAATGATGCATGTTTACTTTCTGTCTGTAGGAAATGGAGAACAGGGAAAACCTTACCCAATGACTGACGCAGAGCGAGTGGACCAGGCATACAGGGAAAATGGCTTTAATATCTTTGTGAGTGATAAAATTTCTCTGAATCGTTCCCTTCCAGACATCAGACATCCAAAGTGAGTATATAGCTTGCATTTCTACGAGTGAAAGCCCTAAATTACCACTTCTGCAGGAGTGTGCTCTCTTTTTGTTATTACGGACTCTCATACCTTTGTTCATCAAACATAGTCCTTTCACAGCTGGGTCCTGCTGTCTCCTTATTAAAGGACAGTGTATAGTAATTACAATCGGAAATAGAGGAAACCAAATCTGGGAAACAAGTCCCCTTTTGATTCCAGAAGATTTAAAATTACTGGAAAAGTACAACCCTGCGCAGAAGAGATCTTGAACTTCACCCAGAGGTGGCTCCTTCCTTCACCTCTTGCAACATGACAGCTCAGTTCCTGAGCCCACTGATGTAGCCAACAACTTCTAGCAATTAATAAGGTGGAGCTATTTCTTTCTGTAGTGGAAACTGATGTAAATATTGGACTCGGTTGACAAATGCCCTAAGTGATGACTTTGTCACTAAACACTCTGTCAGTTCTTATGTTGGCTGCTAGCTGGAAATGGCCATGAAATGCTCAGGAGCAGAACAAGATTTGAGTAGCTCCACTCAACTATGTATGAAGAGTTTTGTTAGAAATCCTTCTGATTTATGAATTAGTTTTAGACATCTTCCTCATAAAAACCTCATCAGGGTTTACGAGTAGAAACTAGTTCCAATTGAATGCTGGCTTTTGAGTTCATCTATTTTTGGACATTATTCCTTAGGATGGTGTCAAACTGGATTTTATGCAAGCCAGAAGGAGTTTTTCATTAGCAAAAGTGCTTCACTTAAGTCTTAACCCTTGTTTATACAAAGCAAAGAGGTTTTTAAATATTATCTGTGCAGTTCTTAATCTGAAAGCATTGTTAGACTTTTGAATGAAAGCTTGTTTTGTGTAAAGCCATTTTTATCACAATTTCGTGAATCTGAATTCAACATCTACTTTATTCATTAAATATTATTTCCAGAAGTCGGGCTTTATAATTTGTTAGATGCACATTTGAGAGATTACCTCTTCAGCTGTCACAGCAAACTAATCAAATACACTGGCTTGACACCCTTTCTCAATATATACTCATAAACCAGAGTAGTGAGTATAGCTCCATAAATATTTTAGGCATGCAGCTGAAATGTTTAAACATAGAGATAAATCGGGTAACTGAAGATGCTTGTTGATCAGCCTGTACTCAAGTTCTAGGAAATACAGTTTGAGTTTGCTAACCTAAATTATGCCTGGTTTCCACTTACAGAGGATGCCATGACCTCTGAGAATTTAAACTTCAGACAATGCCAGTATTTCCTCTTCTGAGGATTTAATAATTACCTCATGTTCCCCATTGTTTCCCAAAGTGGCTGACTCCTCATTGATAATCCTGCTCTTTAAACTTTTTTAAAATGTGAAACTTCTAACTCCAGTCCCCAGTGAAAATTAATAAGTGACTGGGTCACCAACACCTTAAGCTGTGATTAATGAGACTGCTGTAGCTGGTTTGCTTATTGCTTGACACATCCTTTTCCCCCAGTGTAGTGAGCCAGCCAGAAGGACCTTGACAGGTTTGAGGGATGGGCCCGTGTGAACTTCATAAAGTTCAACAAGGCCAAGAGCAAGCTCCTGCACATGGATCAGGGCAATCTCAAGGACAGATATGGGCTGGGCAGAGAATGGATTGAGAGCAGCCCCGAGGAGAAGGACTTGAGGGTGGATGAGAAGCTCAACGTGACCCAGCAATGTGTGCTTGCAGCCCAGAAAGACAACTGTATCAAAACCAGTATGACCAACAGGTCAAAGGAGGTGATTCTCTGCCTCTGCTCTGGTGAGACCCCACCTGGAGTACTGCATCCAGCTTTGGGGTCCCCAGTAAAAGAAAGACATGGAGCTGTTGGAGTGAGTCCAGAGGAGGCCACAAAGGTGATGAGAGGGCTGGAGCACCTCTCCTGTGCAGACAGGCTGAGAGAGTTGGGGTTGTTCAGCCTGGAGAAGACTCTGGGGAGACTTTACAGCACCTTCCAGTACATAAAAGGGCCTGCAGGAAAGCTGGAGAGGGGCTGTTTACAAGAGCATGGAGTGATAGGACAAGGGGTGATGGCCTTAAGCTGAAGGAGGGGAGATTTAGATGAGATATTAGGAAGAAATTCTTCTCTATGAGGGTGGAGAGGCACTGGAACAGGTTGCCCAGAGAAGCTGTGGAAGCCCCCTCCCTGGAAGTGTTCAAGGCCAGGTCGGATGGGGCTCTGGGCAATCTGGTCTAGTGGAGGGTGTCCCTGCCCATGGCAGCAGGGGTGGAACTAGATGATATTTAAGGTCCCTTCCAACCCAAACTATTCTGTGATTCTATGATAATTGCAAAAGTCTCAAGGAGAGGATAAACAGTGTGTATGTGGGTGCTAGGATTAGCTGGGCAAGGAGTGGGGTTATATATAATGGAGATTTGCAGTAAAGGAATTCATGACTGAAAAGGTCTCTTGTGCATTCCCTGTGCCTACTAAAAAAGATATCCTTGAAATGGTATGGTTTGTGTTATTTGGGAGCTTGATGAAGGAGATTTATAACAAAGTTTGGCTGAGACGAAGTCCATAAAGAGCATTATAGAAAGAAGTGAGCTGTGTTTTAGAGCACTTACTTTACCTGGCTGTTTACACATGGTAAGAGATAATAGAGACTTTGTTGTTTGGAGATGTGCCTGCAGACAGCGGGGAATGTGAGAAGAACTGGGGAAAAATGCAGCATCTATCCTGTCCTAAGCTTTGGGGCCACAGTTGGGGTTCTCCCCACCGCTGGCCTGAGTGGGGAAGGACAAAGCAGCAGCAAATGTGTTTGCTCACTTCTGAGATGGTTTGTGTGAACCTTTATATACCAAATAGTGTCACCTCTGCTTTCTGTTACTCATGGGAATCGAGGGGTTGAGGGAGGGCATGTACTGGATCTACCTGGTGCAAGCATACAGTTGTTTGTTTCAACAGTTGTGTCTTCCCCTGCTAACATTTCCTTTAAGTGCTTCTGGGTTTTTTTAATATTAAATACTAATTTTGCAGGTCTTGTAAAGCAATTGTAGATGTGGTAGCTGGAGGGAAACAATTTCTCTCCATGCTTAATGGTTAAACTTAATAGCTAAAGTTTGCCACTTGTTAAAGTTAGAAAATGAGAATTCCAGTTTAAGAAGAGTGAGAGATTTGGGGGCTCTTGTTTCATATTGGAACAGAATTATAGCTAGTAGCTATCTCGGAAGAAGGTTAAGATTGTAGTGCCAAGGATGGGATGAAAGCAGTCCATGCAGCTTTATTTTGCATTTTGCATCTGTTCATTGCAGCCATAGCCTGCAAGCTCTTGGCAGAACCCCAAGACAATTCATTAGACCCAGAATAAGCTACTGTCCTTTCATGCAGGCACCGCAGTCACTTCCTGTAATCACAGATTTATTGAGCTTGTATAACATAGGTGCATCCTCCTCCCTTCCCTGGGAAAGGTACCAGGAAAAAGCTGCCACTGCCAGAGCTGCTTTCATTCCCATCTGCCCTTCCTGGGAACAGGGAGGGAATTACCTGCGTGCAGGCACTGCATTGTGCCCGTAGTGAAAGCCTCACCAAGTGCCTGGGAGGAGGGAGCCTGCACGTCAGCTCTGGCGCACGCTGTGCGGGAGGTCCGGCATTGTGGCAGGGCAGGGAGCGGACTATGGCCTCCCATCCATGGAAGTGCGAAGAGGGCAGCCTGCCCTGCTGGCAATGTCATTAATAAATTCTAAAAATCTCTGTTCACGTAGCCACCTCTGTTTTGCACTGGACATGTGGTGTTCTGGGAATGAAATCGATTTTTGTCCTCTACTGAACAGTTCCTGGATATTTTTTAACTACAATTGTTTATTGTATGGCCTTAGATCTTACCTGTTCAACAATGTTTAAAGTCTACTGTTAGGGCCACGCCTGCAGGAAAATAAACACTGCACTGCTTGCTGCAGTTTGACTTTTCTTCATAGAACTACCTTGAAAACACTCCACAAGGCAAGAGAGCATTACCCCTATTACAAAATTAAGAAGGTTAATGCTGTGGAGAAATACCCCCAAATTCAAGGGGCCCATATGGGGACTCTGCAGAGCTGACTCTCCAGCCTTACCCAAGTTCTGCAGTGCTTTGTGTTCAAAGCCCAGCTTTCTTGCCTTCTGTCTGCAGAACTGATCCCAGGTGTCAAACTAGACCTGCTGAAAAATGAAGACGACAAGATTGATTGGTTAGGAAAAATATGATTTGAATAATTTGTCCAGCATGACAAAGGAAGCCTTTGGTAGGGGTTGGCAGTTGATATATTGCTGAAGGAGGTGGGTTTGTTTATGTAGCAGTTCTTACCATGCAATTATTCGGTCTCTTCTATCTATCGTTCACAAAAGCTTGAACTTCTGGGACTGTTTAGGGAAGGTGCTGTCATACAAAATCCTTACTTCTGCACATTTCATTAAAAATTTTTGGATGGCAGTTAAACATATGATTAGAGTGATTTGCTTCTCTGAAAACGAGGAGTAAGCAAGCTAAGCCAATGTACTGATAGTGCCTAGAACAGATACATTCAACTTCTGACACAGCTTTGTAGAAACTCCTCCTCCTCATGATCTTTGAGGTGTAAGGACAGGAAAAACAAGTATTTTTGAGAATTCTGTATCCTAAGTTACACCTGCAGTTTCAGCACCTAATAGATCCCTCTGTGTCACTAAGTGTCACTTACTGGCCATGAACAGTCCCCACTTCATATAGAATGGTGTTGTTTTGGCCAGGTAGACTAGGTCAGGTCAACACTGGCTTGATAAGTGGGGCTTTTTCAGGCACTTTGCATCAATTTGACGAGTAAAGAATGAACCAAGTTACTTAATGGTAATTAATATGGAAGTGCTGGTGTTTTTTGGCACTGCCTTTTAACCTTCCTCTATCTATGTCCAGCTGCAAGAATAAGCTATACCTGGAGAAGCTTCCAAACACTAGCGTGATAATACCGTTCCACAACGAAGGATGGTCCTCTCTCCTCCGGACAGTGCACAGCGTCCTAAACCGCTCCCCTCCTGAGCTGATAGCAGAGATAGTGCTGGTGGATGACTTCAGTGACAGAGGTACGATAATTCGTATGTAACGCTCCACCTATGTTTACCTACCTACGGGATCAGTGAACTTGCAAATATGTGTATAATGAGGTTTTTTGCTTGCCAGCAGCAGAGCTCTGGTGAACCTTGCTTCAGTACATTTGAAAGGCCAAAAGTCTAGCAAAAAACCTCATGTTCCATGTTCAGTTTGTGCTGGTTTAGCTGCTGATGGCATGGGCTGGCCTGTGTTTTGGACAATGAATAAATAGGGAAGCTGGATTTAATATCCTGCTAAGGGCCTATGTAGTCCTTAACATTTAACCTCAGGGTTAAATATCTGATGTTTGGAATACAAAAAAAACCCAACCAAACAAAAAAACACCAAGAATAGCTCACTCCTCATGTTCTGCTTTTTTTTCTTTCTAGACACAGAAAATGGTAAAAGAAGTCTTGATAAAAGGTTTCCGTCTTGGACTGCCTATGATTTGGCTTTTCTCCTGAATCTTGTGCTCCTGAAAAGTAGAACTGCAACATCCAAAACTTTGACTGCTCTCACTTGCTGACTTGCTTGCAACTACACTTTTTATTTTGTACTGCATTGCCAGGAGCAGTTATTTTGGATTGGGTTTAAGTGCTACATGCAAAGACGTATAGTCAGTGGCATAACGCATCACCACAAATGGAATAACTGCTTGTAATTGCAGCAGCAATATGTAGATGTAGTTGCTGAATTTGCTTGTTCTGTAGCAGAAAGGCAAGGGATCTTTTTCTCTCAACCATTTAAATGCTATGTGATATAAATCAAGCTAGACTTTGTCTTGTAGTTTGTACTCCTGCTATGGTGGAAAAGGCAATTAAGTGAAGGAGGAATGAATGCCTCTATCATGTAGACACTGCATAGTTCGGAAGATCGCATGGGAAGTTCTCTGAAGGAGTTGGTGTTCTCCTGTGTTGAAGAGGATAGAATGACTTTAAAGGGGTATGATCAGATCTAGCAACTCTATTTTCTCCTTTAAAATTACTTAGACTATTTAGTTTTATGAGCTGCAGAGTTCAAGAGTTCTACCACTGAAATTACTCAACTGGGGGAACAGAGCTCTCTACCAGATACTAAAGGATACACCTCCAAAAGTCTGACACACAGGAAGCTCCTAAAATGAGCTTGGAAACAAGCTTGTGAGTATTTGGTGTTCTGACCTATACTGACTTTCAAATAAGCACTACCCAACAGCTATAGTATTTGTTCTAAAGTACCTCTCTAATTAGTTTGCAAGCAAGGCATGCTGGTTTGAACAAATCAATGTTATATGAAATAAGTATTTCTTTAGAGGATTTTCAGACTAAGCTGGGGAGAAAAAAAACACCACCCTCCTAACAAGGTCTCTTTATTGCTACTCAGTCTAGAAGCAAATTAGACAAGCTCATGCTGTAACCACAGCTGAATTGTACAAACAAGTTTCTTTGGAGAGAAGTGGAAGTAATGAAATCTGGTTTCCTGTGGGTCTATTTTCCTTGTTCTCTAGATGTGCCCTTCTGACCAGGCGAAAGAGAGCACTCTGGCTCTCCCGCCCCTGCTCCTCATCAGTCTGTACACGTGCTGTTTGTCTGGCTCATTCTTGCTCTGTTCCACCTGCCTCTGATAAGATGCAAGCTCTTCTCTGTCAGTCATCCATCTTTCATACAAAGGTTGCAAGAAGTAGCTGAGATTAATTTGTGCACAGCATCTCTCCGTATAAGACTAGTGGTGTTGGACAGTGAGCTAAATTGTCAAGGGAAGAGAACAGCACACAGGCAAAGAAACTGCTAATAAAAACTGGTTTTTTTCCAACTGGTGTTTTCCTGCTAGCTCAGTTGATCTATGCGTGTTGGGACAGTTACTGGTTAGGATGAAACACTTTTCCTTTGCTACTGTCAGTTCTGTATTTGTACTGTAGCGTTTCCTGCTGGCTACTGCACCTTTTCCAGCAGTCAGCGTTCCTCCTTAACCATGCTGGGCTTGACTTCCACATCTATCCTTGGGTTTAAATAGATCCTCAGTCCTTAGAAGGATCCTAAACGCGTGATCCTCGACTTGAAAGGCTGCTGGTTACAAGTTTCTGGTTTTAATTTATCCATTGTATGTATTTAAAAAAACCCCCCAACAAACACTTCAACCCAATGCCTGAGAATTGATAATGTAACATGTCAAACAGAACTGCATGAAGGAACGGAGGGTCTAGGAAAAACTTTTACTTCCCATGTTGTATGTTTGAAGAGGGTGCATTCTTGGATTTGGACTGTTAAGCCACTGCTCTGGTTATCTGTTTCTCATGATTAAATTGGGCAGCTGATAAAAACCCTGTGTCCAAGCTGATGATCGTCACTGCTGTGCCACAGAACCAATGAGCAGTAAAAAGAATGAGGAAAGATTTCTTGATTTTCTTTGAAAATCATAAATGATTAGTCCTCTGTATTGTCTGCAAGGTGGAATGCTGTGCTTGTTTCAAACACTAGTCTCATAAATTTGTAATGGAAGCTTTCTTCTAAAACTACAGAATCACTGTTGGACACAGTGATAGTAGAGGCCACATTTGAGATCAGAGAGGCATAGTATGAACAGTAAATGTCAGCTTCTTCCCAAAGAGATCAGTAAACAGTCATCATAAACTCCAGTGAAAAGCAAAAGATGAAAAGGATAATCGCTCAATAAAAATCTATTATTAATTTTTTTTATCGAGAGGTTACCCTTACAAGATAAAATATCAGATATATTCTGCTGTATCTCATGATGGCCTTTCACTTGAGGGTTGTCTAAACAGACCTCTAGCACTTCAATAACTCTTTAAAAAGACTAACCTTGAAGAACTTGGCTTTCCCTGGCAAGGAGACTATATCCCTCTCGCTAGCATGTCTTGTGTACTGACCTGCGTTGGGGTTAAACATGCTGGACTTTGCCGAGCTGCCCTTGAGGTTCTCTTAGAGTTGCGCTCTCATTCTGCTATTGCACTGATTTCTGAGGTGGTGATGATAGTGCAAATCCATTGGCCTCTTTCATCTGTGTGTCTCATACACAGATAATCTTTGCTTCGCATAAGTAAAGAGGACTTTGCTAATAATAGAAATAGTAAGTATGGAAACCTGGCTCTTGCACACATCAGTGTTTTTTCTGACAGATGTTACTTCATATGTTTTTCATTGGTTTTTAAGCTTGGGAGTGAGGAATTTTTGATGTGACTATGAGGATGGTTTTGAGGAGTTGGTTGGTGGCTGCTGTGGTCTGCAGCATACCTGAGAGGCAGCTGTGTGGCTTTGCATTATTGGAGCTCTTGGACAGATGAATCATCATCTGGAAGTGTCAACAGCCATTTATTTCTTAATTTATTTGAGAGACAATTCTATGACCTTTAGCAATAAACATTTTTCAACCAAAAAAGGCTGTCCTGATGACAGCAAATCTTAACAGCGAGCAGCAAAAGCTTTGAGTTGTGTTTTTTAAATGTTTTCTTTGCTTTGTATTTGAAAAATCAAAATGTGCTGGAACAACTTGCTGGTTGGAATTTTATTTTTTGTATGCCTGTAATATAATGCAAATGACCAAAATCCAGCCTTACTTCAAACAAATTTAGTGCTGGATTCCACATCAGCTGTAGTGTCCTGGGAAAGGCTTCCACTCAGTGGGATCAGTCTAATGCAGTACAGTGGTAGCATCCGGTTTGCCTTGAGCTGCGGTCCATGTTCTCACCTCCAGCAGCTGTCTTTGCTGACACTTGAACCTTTCTTTATGGGGATTCCCTTGTTAGGTTGAGCTAGTTTAAAAGGAGCTGCTTTCCAGCATGGTCACACCAAAGTAAATATTGAGGGGATGTTTTTCACTCTAACAGTCTCTAGTATCAGCATGACATTGCCAGTAAGACTGTGATAGCTTATGCTTTTTCCCCTCACAAACTTACTTGGGATGCTTGTGATGTAAGGACTTTCTTCTCCTGATCATAAGCATTTCAAAACAATTGTAGGGATTTAATGTGTGGAAGAATATAGGTTATATTGAAGAGGGAGACACACCCATTTAGCAGACTTGGAGAATCAGAATTAACCTGCCCAGTGTTGTGTGCCTCATCCTGCGTTGCTACCGAGAACTGCTAAAGACCCAAAGACTGACCTCCTCAGATTAACCTCAGCTATTTCAGGGTGGTCCAGAATAACGCCTACCCTTCTGGGTAAGCGGAAATCAGAATGCAATACATGTGAATTATGACTTTAGAATTCCTCATCATAAAAACGCTTAGCTGTGGCAGTCCTGTGTGGATTTGTGGCTTCACTTTTAATTTCTATAGCTATTCTTTAGTCCTGATCTCAGTTAAATTAAGCCTTTTCATATGCTGGCTTGCAGGGTACTAATTATATCCCTCTGAGCTTGTTGTTACCAGAATGGCCCTAAGTAAACTAAAATGCTTTTTTCATGTATATCAGTTTTCTCCTGGGGGCTGTCAGATGTGAAATTTGTTTGCTTTTTGATTATTTAATTACAATGCTGCTGAGTGGTAATGGGTTCCATTATATCATAGAAATGGGAAGAGAGGAAGAGAAGTTGAAATGCAGGTCAGTTTGTAATACTGCAGGGTTTTGTATTGGCTCTGATGGCATTTTATTATTGATAGCAGGTGACTAATAATAGACAGGCAGTTCATGATTCTTCAGGGTCTGCTTCAGTCCCTAGACCTACAGTGTGAATCTGACTGTGGTTGTGAGAAATCAAGCCGTTCATCTTTAGTGACTGCCTTGTACAAAAAGGATGCTGGTCTCCATCTAATTCTTGTAGCTTGTGGACACCTCTGCTGTGTATAAGCTATCTCTAAGTGTGCATAAACAAATGTAAAACTGTTCTCTGTCTCTTGCTAGATAAATGAACAGCCTTAAGCTGAAGGAGCAGAGGATAGCACATTTTCTCTTTGCAGGGTGCTTGCCTAAATGTTCTTTGCTTTTCACCTGATAGATATTTGGTAGCTCTGTACAGCAGTGGGACATCAAGTATATACTACTGCTGGGTGAAAGGCAGAAGTCAAACTCTCCTCTCTTCTGTCCATTTTGGAGATGAGATCTCTTTCAGGTGGGGGCTGGACTGGAACACATAGAGAATCACAAATAGTCGAAGTTGGAGTGGATGTCTGGAGATCACCTAACCCAACCCCTCGGCTCAGCTACAGTAGTTTTCTCAAGATTTTATTCACTCAAGTTTTGAAAATCTCCAAGGATGGAGACTCCATAATGTCTCTGGGGAACCTGTTCTGCTGTTCAGTCACTCTTACAGTAACTTAGTTTGAAAAAAAAAAAATAAAAGTTCTCATGTTTAAGCAGTATTTCCTGTACTTCAATTTGTACCC
This sequence comes from Grus americana, assembly GCF_028858705.1. Classification (NCBI taxonomy): domain Eukaryota; kingdom Metazoa; phylum Chordata; class Aves; order Gruiformes; family Gruidae; genus Grus; species Grus americana. The sequence continues at coordinate 7,997,447 of NC_072865.1, forward strand.
AAAGACGCCCAGGTCCTCTTCTGCAAAGCTCCTTTCCAGCTGCTGGGTCCCCAGTCAGTATTGGCGCACGAGGTTACTCCTCCCTAGGTGCAGGAATTTGCGTTTCCCTTTGTTGAACTTCACAAGGTTCCTGTTGACCCATTTCTTTTGTCAAAGTCCTCCCAGGCTTGTATCATCCACAAACCTTCTGAGTGCGCACTCAGTCCCGTCATCCAGGTCTTGAATGAAGATGTGCAGTGGTATTAGCCCTGATGTTGGCCCCTGGGGTGCACAGCTAGTGATAGTCCAGGCCTCCAGCTTGGCTTTGTACTGCTGATCACAACCCTTAGAGCTCAGCTGGTTTTCTGTCTACCTCGCTGTCTGCTTATCTAGGCCAGATTTCCTCAATTTGTCCATGAGGAGTTATAGGGAGGCAGTGTTGAAAGTCAAGATGCCTTTTATAGGTAAGAAAAACTTAAGAATGAGGGATTCCAAACATATCAGAAGAGTAGATCTAATAAAGTGGGCATCCTGTATGCCCCAATGCCTTAGTTCCCTTGTCAAGTCACCAAAAGATATAACTGTTTAGGGAACACTAATACCTCTGAAACTTAAAGTAATTTTTTGCATTTGTGTGTTTATCTGGAACAAACTGGCATCGTGTATTTTTTCAGCCCTTCCTTTATTGTAAAACATGGTAAGGTTTTTACCTTTTCACCCTTTGCAGCAATCAAAAATTTTGAATTATTCAAGACATTGTAAACTTACTGTATGCTAGAAGGCTGTGACTTAATTGCTGAATATCGTTTAAAAGAAACATCTTGCCGTGTACTTGGGCTAACTATGTGCAGAGAGGAAAATGTACGTGCCACACAGGTGGTTCAGAAATATTTTGAGTATATCTTATTTTATGGCTTAGCTTGACAGAATCAGTGATTGTGGCTAAGTGCTTAAATTTCATGTAAAAGTCACGTTTCAGCATTGTTATTTGCATATTGACTGACAGCCTGTTCTTACTCATTTTAAGACTACTTTTGTATAAATGACAGTGTTTTAGAACAAGTGTTGTCCCTTGTTGAAGAATAAGAACCACAGCGTCAGTCATCTATAAAGCATGCGTTATAGGCAAAGCACTGTGATACAGTAATAAAGTTGAATGTGGCAGCGCTGAAAATATACTGCAGTCTCCAAACATCAGAATTGTTCTGGAAGTGTTAACCCAGCTGGGCTGTCTGCCTTACGGCATTGTGTGCCTGTATGGTGGCAGTACATGAAGACTTAACATCCTTCTTGCAGTAACCAGTCAAAATCTGCACCTGTGACCGGGAGGCAGTAACAGTTTCAGCTGAAGTACTTGAATATATTTAACCCAATATGACAGTGACATTTGCAAAGTCAACCTTCTGGCTTTTAGCTTAAACACGGTATATTTTAGGATGTGGTTATCCCAGAGGCATGCATACTTGGCTATTTTTGATTTTGAGGAGAAAATTTTGTTACAAGCAAGGTGTATGGGATCTCATTTTCCCTTGGCGGGGGTCATTAGGGAGATTCTGGATTTCAGCTTTGTCTGTCTTCCAAGACTACCATGTTTCCTCCAGCCTTATTTTAATTTCTGAAAATTATATCTATTTGGGAGTCCTGAAAAAATTTATTTGTTCGGCCATTTTTAGATTTTTCTTATTCTTTCCCCACTTTTACTCAATTTTTTCTTAGTTGTGTGTTTGCAGCAGGACTTTGTACTTTAAGAATTCGAGCTACTCTTTGACGTTTGGGAGACAGCGAAACGTTACAAGCCCAGGCTCTGGCACATGGCCACTGCTCATCTTTGAAAGGCAGCAAGAGGCTTTTAGGCCTTTTAATAAAGGAGTCCAAGGAGTGTTTTCCCCAAGCAGTGTCATCTCAGCCTTTGGTCTTGACCAACATTTTCCCTTTTGTTTGCTCTCTCCCCTCATGTAGGGCTGGTCATCTTCCTTTGTGCCCATGTGCTGTCTCCATGCCATCCTGTGGCTTCCTTGAACGTTTACTGGCAGGGGAGTCTCGGAGCCTATCCATTCACTGAATGTCAGAGAGCGCCGCAACCAAATCCCTGTTTTCCCCTTTAAAGATAAATCCCTGTGACTTTTTAAATCTGTCTTTATATTGCAGTACAAGTAATCCTGGAGGGAGATGTATGGGATAATCTGAATGGAAAAACAAATGTGTGTAAGGCTACTTGGCCGAACCACATGCAGCATAATTTGGTCTGAAGGGCAGAAGTCACTAAGTAGTGTACTGAAGGGGAAGGCAAGGAGTGATTAATGTGTCATTTGGTGCAGCATCAGGTATGTAGCAAATACAACTCTGTTCTATTAACCACATCTGTCAGGCCTTAATTGAAATAAATCATGTTCTTAGTCTCTGAAATAGAAAAGGGTTTAATACTTGAATTCTTTTTGATCTTTAAATGGAACAGTAAAGGATTTATGCAGCTAAAGATATTATCTTTTCATCTAGGCACATGCATTGTAAAAGTTTTTTCTCTTAAATGTGCTATAGTGCATCTGGTTAGTACATCTCTGAATATGGAGTGACTGTGCTTAGGACAAAGTGGTGAAAGCCTTTCTTACTGAATTTTGAATATGATTCTTTTAAAGCTTTTTACCTTAACATATTTACAAAAAAAGAAAAAGCTACGCTTTTCTTAGGCACCTACAGTTTTCCCACAACCTTTTATTAAATATTGCTTTCAAGGTCTCTTGTAGAAGTTGTGGTAACTATTGTCTTAACTGATAAAAGGATTATTTTTGTAAATTAAGTCACAGAATAAAGAGGTAGGGTTTTTTCCTTGTTAGAATCCATTGCAGACCATCTCAGGTCTGTTTAGATTCTCATAAGGGCTTTGAAGTAACTGTCAGCGAGATCTCACTTGGGTAAGTGGAAGAAGGTTGATCCTTCTATGTGGAGAGACTTGGAAGTCTGACAAAACAAATACACGCTTTCATTAGATGAAATTGTCTGTCATAAAACATACTCATTTTGAGATTTAGAGAAACAGATATCAGGTTCTTGGTGATGCTCAGTTTGTGGGCCTGGTCATTTGTCTGCTGATTTAACACTACCAGCTGTGTAAAGTCACAGTTGAGCAGTTCTCAGGCTACTGTCAAGTTCTAAGATTTTCACTATTAAAATGCTTCTGACAGAAGCCAATACCAATGTAATTTTTCCGTGTAGAATGTGACTTGGCTTTGGTGACTATCACTGATTCTGGTAGTGACACAAATATTATGAAGTGAAATGGGCTTCAAAGTTAGTTAAGTGGTTGTGACCTACAGTCTAGATGTGATGTTTGTTCCCCAAACTCCGGTGTGACTTAGATAGCACAGCAGAGCATTTCTACTGGTGTAGGAGTGAATTTGTGAACTCACCAACACACTGTTCGGTAGTAAGCACCAAATGGAGTGAAGCAATAAAATAAAACCTGTTGCAGATGTCCAGTTTTTGGCTTATGCAGAGTCATTTGTTGTTCTCCATTTCCGACAATGTCTTGTGGGTGTGGGATACTTCAGACAACTGTTAGTGACAGAGCTTGCTTTGGATCCATAGTGAAATGGGGATGGGATTCGATTTTGTTTTCCTTTTTTGAGTATTCATTTTTAATGCATCTTTCAACACCATTTCTGTACTTGTGTATACCTTTCAAAAAGGGATATCTAAAACCTGCATTGTTCATTAGACAATGGCTGGAGAGTATTAAAAATATATTCTCTAGTGTTTCAAGGGACCTGAGGGCCCATTGTAGTTGTTTACTTCAGCTTTTTTTGTGACAGCCTAAATTAACTAACCAGTTTACTTTTCATCATCTTGTATTTATTACTCTAAGATCAGTTGCTATGGCTGAAAGATTCTTCTAGAAAGGAGATAAGGTGGCTTTAAAAGGTCCGGTTTACTATGACCTCTTTCTTGGCTAATTATTGTGTAGTGAAGGATGTCTGGCAAACTAAAGCTTAAAAAAATAATTGAGGAGCAGGGTTTCCATTACAGCTCATTAAATAACTCTAACTGCATTGCTTGCTACTAAGAAACCCTATGCATGCACCTTCTATTAGTGGAATTTTGCAGGAAAACAAGCTTTTTATTCTCCTCACCTTGAAGTACATGTCCTCGTCTGCTAGGAGTCAAAAATCTAGATATCTGCCAGCTGCAGTGCAAATCAGCATTTTAATGCTTTACAGCTGCTTCTGTATAGAAGTTAATTAGAAATGTGATTCAAACACCCTCTGCCAGTACTCATATATGATGTCTGTTATTGGTAATCATATTTTCTGCTATTTAAGCATGTATTTTGGGTGGTATTGACAAAGCAGCTGTTCCTACATAGGGACTTTGATAAAGGTGGAAACTTCTTCACTTGGAGAAAATTGGCAGGTAACACTACTGCAATTTAAAAATAAAAGTGGATAATCTAAACCACATTCCTTTTCTCCATAGTTTTAATTGCAGTGATATTTTCTTAGTAAAGAAATGCCACCCATTCTCTTCCTATAGCATCTATTCATAAATGTCATGAGGACCACTGTTGCCTACTACCCACAAGAAAAGTATGCTTTGATGTCTCCAGTGAAGACAGCAGTTTACCATGCTGAACAGTGGAAGCCGAGGCTCAAGATTTAAAAGCAGAGTACCTTCAGCTATTGGTACTACCCTCTCTCATCCAGCTAGAATAAACGTGTCAGTCGAGAACAATATTGCCTGTGAGAGGGTTTAGTTTTGCTATCAGTACAGCCGTGAACAGTCTTGGGTTTGTGCTTCAGGATTTAATAGATTTATTGACCTTTCTGGCAGATGTCACTTATTGTGATAGTTGCATTTCTTGCCAATGAAGTAAACAAGAGCATTGGGAACTGATGGTGAAGATGTCTAGAAGAAGAGTAAAGTCTGAGTTTGTAAAATAAACTTCTAACATGCCAGAGTTTTTTTTTTTTTTTACTACAAGTCAAATGCGTCTGTATTTTTCCTGCAGCTGTATTGGTAATTTTTTCATTTGCCAAATACTTCATTTTCTGTTCTCTGACATACTGACTACAAGACAAACGTGTTTTTGCTTTGTCGTTCATGGTTATTAATGTATGAGCATTATTGTAGTAATGAAGGATTATCAGTTAGTTTTCCAGTATTCCATATGTCTGCAACCCCAGACCAAAAATGTTGTAGGTCTGTGCTGTTAATTTTAGGCTTCGCAGTTGTTCTTTCTCACTTAAACACCTGAGATCAAAGCCTTTGGACTCCAAAGGAATATGTTCCTACCAAATCAAAGCAACTTTCAGGTGGATTACATCTTGGACCTAATGAGACAAAAGTACGGAGTAGAGTTTTCTGTTAATTCTTGTACTCTTTCTGGAATCCTTCCTTTTTTGTTGATTTGCACAGAGCAAATACTTTCAGGCCAAGAAGCTCTTTGAACATGAGTACTGCTGATAAAGGCAAAGCTGAATCTCTGAGGATTGGTTTGTTATGGGTTGGTATTTTTATTTTTTTGCTTTTTTTCCCCAGCAAAACTCAGTGACTTTTAAGGCTTTAATCTCGCAGCTTTGATATGTTCCAAAATGTTTCAGCATGAAATTTCCAAACTTTTCATCTGCCTGCATCTCACCAAATGATGACAAGTTTTGTCTTGCTGTCCGTCATAGGCTTTAGGTTTGTGTCATGATATACTATGCAGTATATCACTATCAACAGTGAATGTATACTAACACGCTCACCAGAAGCAGACACAGCTAACCCCTCTAGCACAGCAGCTTGTTCTGGCTCAGTCTGTGTGCACCCACTATGTTCTGAAGCCTGCGGGTTGCAGAGGAGTCCTGTTCAATTAGGTTTGTTCTGTCCTGTGAGCAAACTTCTGAAATGCTTTTGCACCCCTGCTTGTCTCTCCAGTGCTCAGAAGGCGGACGACGATGTAGATTAAAGGCCATTAAAGACTAATCTGGTCTCTCAATTTTTAAGTCTAGTATGGAAAGTGGAGTATAAATTCGCAGGATCCTGAACCACTGTGTGGTGTGTGTATTACCCTCAGACTGCTGGGAGTGATGATGCCATTGGTATGGTGGCTTGTCTTAATGTTTTTCAGTGGTTTTGCTTGCCCGTATAGTGTTTATCAATTTAGTAGAAGAGTGTTAGCATTGAGCAGCAGTGCAGACATTCCCTTGGTTAAACAACTGGATAATCAAAAACACTTATTTGGCCTTAAGATGAGGGCACGGATTCCCCAGATTGAAGGCAGTATTTGGGACAGTAATGCCCTTCCTGCTAGTCACCATGGCTACATCAAGCTTGAGCTGAATATTAAGTGTGCTGCAAGGAGTTCACTCCTGTTTCAGCGACTACACAGGCAAAAAACTGCAGCTAGTTTGTACGTCAGCAAAGCAGTCTCTCTGATGTTAAAAGCAATCAACAAGGAAATCTGAGAGTCCCCAAATCACCTCTTTAGATCAAATGTAGTCAACCGAAGAGGAAAAAACCTAAGTGGGTGCTTTAATCTTGATACATATTTGATGAAATAGGAAGGGAGAAGAGTAAACTAGAATGACTGTTCCCCCTGGGAAAGATGGGTTATGGCACAGGAGGAAAAATTGATATTGTGGGTTGATCAGGGAGTTAGTACACAGGACTTAAGAACTGATGCATACACCACAGGTTGGCTTCACTGCTCCCCTCGAACAAAAGGTGCTTAAACCTTACAGCATGAAGGAAGGATGAGTAAATGGGTTTTTCTGGATTCCCTCAGGAAGAAACAGTTGAAAAAGACTTCCTTTACAAATGAAACTTTCCTGAAAGATTAAGAGGTTACGCTGTAGCTAAGATGATTATTCCCTGTGTATTTCCCTGCTTTGGAAATGCAGCCTACTAAACTTTCCCTAGGGTCTAGGTGTATTTATATGCTAATGCCAGTAAATGTGAATTTTCTTATTTTAAGATTACACCTTTGTCTCTGCGTTCAGTACTTGTATCTCCTGAAGCCATAACTGCTCAGGGTCTGGATGTCTTCTGTAGGGTGGAAGAAACTATGAGAAAGTTCCCTTTGCAGATTCGGGAAGTAATTGCTGATAGAGGCAAGGCAGCAGAAGTTTATGCACTTGAGTTTATCGAAGCACACAGCACAGGCTTGCACAAGTGGTCTTTGCCACAGCAACTTGCAGACAAGCTTATTTCTTAGGCCTCACACTTCCATTTGTGTGCACTTTATTGTACCTAAAATGGAAGCTTGGTTTTAAAACATTTGGAAGGAGAGCATAGTCAATAAGATTACCAGAAACCTCACTCTTTTAATCTTTGTTACAATCTAACCAGTGACAACTGCTGTATTAGCAAGTGGAGTGGTACACTTTCAGGTATTGTCCCATGCACAGAAACCCTTTTCCCTCCCCAGTTTTTGTTTCTAAAGATGTGCTGAGACCTGACAGTGATGCAGGATGGGCAGTGGAAACTAGGCCCCCTCCTCGTTAAGAGTCTACCACAGAACTGTAATGAGTGAAGCAACAGATATTAATTTTCTCCCTTCCCAAGGCCTTTTCTTCTTTGTTTGTAAGAAGATTCAGCTTGGAAAGCTGTGATCAGCTTAATCAGTTTGCTGTTACTGGGACTAGTGTTCACAGTACAATTTATTAAATCAGTTTATTATCCTCCCAACCAACTTCAGTGATCAGAGGGTGAAAACATTGAAAGAAAATTAAAACTAGTGTAAGTGCTGCCTGTTTGGATAACAGCACATTTTGCTATTTAAAAGGATTACTCATCTGCACCAAAACAGAGAGAGAAGTTAATTTCAATGATGTAGAGCTTTCTATTTCAGGGAGGCCTGGCTTGTACATTGTGATAGATTCAGGAAGAAGTATAATCCATTCTTAAATTGTTAAACAGCACATTAGGGCTGAGTATCTAAGTAAAGATGAATGGATTAATTTGTAATCTTAAACAAGCATGTCTGCATGTGGGAGGGTAGGACGGGAGGCTGGGATAACCTGTAAACAACTGCCAGATGAACAGTTGTACTTCAGGTTTTGGTGGTTGGAAAGTAGCCAAAATAACCTGCAGGAAGGGAAACCAGCCCTGTGTGCTTAGAAGGGAATTCTGCAGATCCTCCAGTCCTCCTCTTGTGCCATGTGCCCTTCAGGAGGAGGGGGAAAGTTCCCTGAATTTCCAGAGTGCAATGGCTCTCCTGTCTTCGTGATATTTTCAGCCTTCTGAGTGTAAACTGAAGCAAAGCACCCCGGCAGGAGGCAGGATATGATACTGTCATTTGCAGAGGATAGTTAGCCAGAGTGAAAGTAAAGGATTTGCTTGCAGCTCCTTTGAGTTCAAACCTCTGTGAAAATAAAGGTTTTGTGGGATGGGACCAAAAATTCTACTGTCTTTTCAACCCTGGGACCAATTTAAATGACCTTGGCACCTCAAAAGTCTGAGCAATGGCCACATTATTTGAAACATTCAACCTGAATCCTCCAAAGTACAGAAAGTGAATATATGTTGAGCACCTCTCAGTTGCACCTACCCATGATTCACTGCAGTCAGAGGTGGAGGTCGTCGTAATCATCTGAGCTCTGGGGAGTCCCAAAGTGCCACCAGACCATGAGTTTGCTCGAAAAGAGCCCAATGACTTTCTCAAAGCAGCACCCATCTTTGTGCCTCAGTAGAGAATGACCTGAGTCATCAGCTCCATGGCTTTCAAGCAGCATCTCCTGCTTAAGCAAAACAAACTCTCAAGAACTCAGCAAGCCTGATGCAACTACTTTTCTTTAACTCTACTGACCTACTGGGAAGCAGCCTTGCATGTTTGACTAGCAAGGGAGGTATGCACTAGTTGCATGTAGCAGTGGGTTTTGTAGGTGTCTGGGGAAGGTAACCACCTGATATGCAATCGCCTCTAAACGGATGCTTCAGATCTTGATGTGTGATTTGGGGAAAGGAAAAGGGCACAAAACAGGCCAGTCTTCATCCATGAGCTGGTACTACAGTGGGCTGCTGCTGTCTGCAACACTGAGCTGCGTGGGCTCAAGAGAATGAGGTTCCTTTGTACTGCAGGGCAGCTCTTGAGGCGAATAGCTGTTGAATTTAAAGCATGCAGGCAAGATGTTAGAAACTTGAGAACTGCTGGATCTCCTCCACTGATTTCTGTGGGAAAATTACTTTGGTCTGAGCCAAATCAATTCAAAATAGGCTACAAACCTACTGGTGATTTTGCACAAGCCTTCGTGAAAACACAGCTGAGGCAATGGGATGTGAAAGAGGTGGGGAGGATCCAGACACTGCTGAGTGGAGACAGACTGTGGGGTTTGCCGGGAGGGGATGTATTGAGTTAATGTATGCTTTGACTTGAACAGTTGAGTCCCATGGACCCTGCAACTGCAGTGCTATTTAAGCTGTTCCGTTCCTGTAGATCCATCTCTAAGTTGCCTTGTTTCTCATGTATTTGCCTCTTTAAGCTGTAAAAAAAAAAAAAATAAAATCCTTGGGCTCTTCTGTTCCTCCTCCAGCTTCTGCATATGTTTGATTTGAAGTTGTGAAGTTTCTTAGGTGCCTGTTTGATTGGCAGGCGTGCGGTGGCTGGAATTGAAAACTCAACTGGACATAAGAAGTTCCTGTCTTGGAAAGTCCTTGCCATGCTACAAGTGGTCACCGGACTAATGGCAACCTCTGCTTGGATGGTGAGGCCAGAGGGAAGAATTGCAATAAGGCCACCACAGGAATCTGACCTAGGAAAAAAAGGAAGTCTTATTTTGGAAAGCTTTAGGACTGCTTATGTTTAGCAGGCCTGCTGTTGAAGCTTCTCTGCTATCTTCACACAGTTTTATTTACAGCTCAAAATAAAGAAAGCAGTAGTTCTTGACTGGTACTGTTAATGTATACTCTGTATATCAAGTTTATTGCAAAGTCTGTTAGCAAGCTACCAGCTTAGTTTTTAAGCTGCAGATAATCTTACTCTCATTTGTATGTTTGGGCTGTGTTGCTTTGCCCAGCGTAGGCACAGCCATTGGAATCCATCCAGATCACCTAACAACTTTCATTAAAGAAAATTGCCCTTGTAATAAAGATTACTCAATGTGACAAGATTCCATAATATATTTTTTAAAGCCTCATAAAATTTTGTAGCAGTTAATGCCACTTGTTTGTTTTTTTGAGATTTTTCTTTAAAAGCAAAAATTGACTTAATTGTGACAATATTTGTAATAGAATGAAATAACTATTTTCTGTTTGGGCGTATAGGAGCTAGGCTGGGTGGCAGGAATAGCACAGGGATAAGGAAATAAGAAAACTTTGTCTTTGAAAAGTACGTTTTATTGCATTTTGTACGTTGTTTGTGAAGTTGCTTGAAAGTCTGTGACCCTTCAGTAAGGGAAAGTAGATACAATAAAGTCTCCTCACTTGCAGTTCATGATACCTAAGTCTTAACCTTATAAAATGCAATGATCAAACATAGATTTTTCTGCAGCAGTCAAATCTGATCATCATCCCTCCTGGCTCCAAGGACAGCATTTGGTATGTGTGTCCCGCACATCAGTGAGAATACATGGGTGCTGGTGGAGACCCTGTAGCTTTTCCTTGCTTCATCCAGCCATCAGACATAAGAAGATTGCGTGAGACATTTCTTAGCAATGCAGCATAGAGCAGGCTACTTGCTGCAGGCATGAAATGCTTTGGTGTTTTTTCCTATGGAAATGTAGTGAAGTGCTAAAGAACTAAACGTAGCATTTGGGAATGGAATGGGGAGCAAGTGGATTAGCTTCCTGCTGTCTCTTTGCAGAGTACTCTCCTGGGAAAATTGTGTCTCCTATGCCTTCTTTTCTCCTGTTACGCTATAAAAATGGGGAAATCTCTCAGTTCTTACCTGCTTGTTCATTAACAGATATAAATCAACCTGCCTTCAGTTAGTCTGTAGCAAAGCAGCCATCATCACGGCCACAAATATGGCCAAATCCAGTGACTTTTTGTTCATTTGCCGGTGTGAGACAAGATCCAAAAGCACGCCAGTGTTTCTTGGTAGCAGACTCAGCTGAGCTACACTCATACCCCAGAGGAATCAGTTAGGCTGCCTTCAGGTATCACTGCAGATGAAATTGCACAACAAACCAGGACAGTTCAGAAAGGTAAATGATGCCAAAATGTGAAATGGTGGAAGACAAACCTCTTAGATCTTTCACAGTCTCATTTGCTTGTTTCTATCAAAATAAAGAGTTGGAGAAAGTCTACGTATATTTTCCATCGTTGTGGAGATTTGGATTTTTTAAGACTTTACAGTGCTTTATAGGTCTGGTTTAGAAAATGTAAATATTGTGGGGTCTGGTCTTGCAAGTGCTACAGTATCTGTGGCTACTGTTAGGGGAATCGGACCCAGAGCTTCTGTGTGATGGTTACCTCTGTTACACTGAGCACCGGCAGGCACTCTCATGTTTATCTTGTCTTGGGTAGATCACCTAAGGTGTACCTCCTGGCTTGGGCTTCACTGATTTATGCTTGAAGTGAGGATTGATTGTTCTCTCTTCTGATGAACGAATCTTTTGTGATAAACAAACAATGGCAAGGGATGAGCTGTGATGTTAAACAGTGGTGGTGGCTTTTTTTTTCTTTTTTTCTCTTGGCTTTTTAAGTCTACCTGCTGCCTCATGAGGAAGGCAGCTGCACTAATAATATATCTAGTCTCTATGGAAGGCCCTTATTTGAAATATCTGTAATTGAGTGGACAAAATTTCTGGTTGCTTGAGAGGATCTATTCAGAAGAGACTTGAAAAGGAAGAGGGGAAAAGCACGCTAGACGGCAAGAAGTACTAAGGGAAACCTGTGTAGATATTGTGGGACAATTAGACTTGTCAGGCAAAACACTAAAATGCATTTGTGAGCAAAAAAACCTGGGGAATGTTAAATAAAGCTTTGAAAAGGGCAAAGAGGTTGCTAGGAATACCTCAAAAGCAAAGTTGATTTGGGTGATCTTTGAAGGAAGGCAGGTGATGGCTGCTTCAAAGAGAGGGTGCAGAACATGTGTTAGTCATAGGGATTTTGCCTATTTTTTTTCTTCAGTACCTAAAACCCTGAAGCACAATTGCTGGGTCAGCACCATGGGGGAGAGCTCATAACTTACTTAAGTTTATTTGCCCCTTTCCTCTTTCTAGAGAGCTATTCCAATACCCATCTTCCCTGGTGCCCTGTTCAGGGGCACTTTCACACTGTCTGCCTTTTCAGCCCCCACCTTTCATGCCTGCTTTGGAAGCCAAGGAAGATTCTGCTGTACAGAATGGAGTGGATGTGTTCCCTATAGTCAAGGCAAATAAACCTGCAAGGTTATTTGTATTTGAATGATTGCCTCTCTTTGAGTTTTGTTGTGTGAGATTTTAAGATTAGTTAATTGCTTAGATTTGACAAATAAGCTTTTGTCTAGCGGGGCTTGTTGCCTTGATCGGTTGTTGATGGCGGTGGATAGTACAGTGCATTAATGAACAGTCCCTGGCACACTGTGAATAAGGTTTGCTGTCAAGTAAGTCAAAACTTCAGATGCCTAAAGATCAACCCGTTTGTGATTAGGCCAGCGTCAGCTCTTTGCCTATTTTTAGGTTTTTCTTTGGTGCTTCACTCTTTGATGTAAAGACAGCTGTGTGCCCCTCACTCTTTATGTAGACCAAGCTTTTTATTTCCGCATCTAAACAAGCTATCTGTTGTTTTCATCATTCAGTAATCTTTTTCTGCAGCTTTCCAATTTGAATTCTTGTTAATCATAGTGACCATAAGTGTCTGTGCTAATTCAGATGTGGCTCCAGTCCATATTCGGTAGCATAAATATTTCCATATTTAAATGCAAATATCTCCTCTCATAAGCATTTTATGTAATCATCCAAATACAGTGGCTATGCCTGCCTTGCCAGCTTGGGAGGATGTCTGACTGGGCCTTTTGCTGGTTTTTATTCATGCATGAGTGGTTGGTCATGTTTTGTGTTTTGAAGAAACCAAACACGACTTAAATGCACTGGGTGCAGTTTACTTCTGAAGGTAAATTGTCATGGTTCTCTTCTAAGCTGCACTAGTTTTCTGAAAAAGTGCCCAAGAATCCCTGCAGTCTGCTCTGATAAAGTTCTCCCAGAGATCTGCTAGCCGGCTTTTTATTCCTTTTCACCATCCTCTGCTGTTTTGTTTATTGTCCTGCACTCCTCCATCTTCTCCTAGTTCCTCTTATTTTTTTTTTATTGCTCCTGAGGTTTTGGAAAATCTTCATAAGTCTTGGTGAAGAAGTTATGTTTAAACATTGGATTTAAATGAAATTATTACTTCCTTTTTCCTGTTATTGCATTTGTTAACTGTTCAGGACCTACTTCCAAAGACGACGTCTTCTGGTAAAGAAGGAACTGTGTTTTTAAGAAACTAGTTGTTGCAGTGTTTAAATTTCTCATTTTCATACAGAACACCTGAAGAAACGCCTGGAAGATTATATGGCCCAGTTCCCAAATGTAAGAATCCTCCGAACCAAAAAGAGAGAAGGACTGATAAGAACACGAATGCTGGGGGCCTCTGTGGCGATAGGGGACGTCATCACCTTCTTGGATTCCCATTGCGAGGCCAACGTGAACTGGTTGCCACCTCTGTTAGGTAAGTGTGGGGTGCTGTCCGTGGCTGAAAACTGAACTGCCGACAGATGTTGGTGCTGAATTTGTTTTATTTCCACCTGCTCCTTTCACCTCATGATGTAAGTGGACTAAAGGAAGATGGAATTAAGGGAAAACAAATAAAAAACAACCAACCACAAGACTCAGGTGAATTGCTGGCAACTTGTAGCCTTTCACACAAGAATTTTTTTCTGTTCTAGAGTCCTGCACAGTACAATAACCCTATCATATGCTTTGCTTAATTAAAGAGCAGAGATCATATTCTTCTGTATCCTCACTAAATGAAATCTTAAATAATTTACAGCTTGCTAGATGAGTAAACTATCGCATGGTCATTCAGCAGCTTGCAGAGAGGAATGGCTTTATGATAGAGAAAAGATCTTTACATACAGTTTTTAAGTAGCTTTTAGGGTTTTTTTTTCTCCTATATAGCTATATTTAACTTCATAGTCTGCAAGCCTGTGGAAAATACTTCCTGTGAATGACAGCTGCTGGTATGTATTTGTAGAACATGTGCAGTCCTTTCCAAGGCAATGCTTCATCTTTAAGAAGGCATCAGTTTTACAATGTCAGTTCTTTTCAAAGATGATTAATTGGAAGGACACTGCCTTCTGTTTCTGGTACCTGTATGCCTCTGGCCAGTACCAAGCTCCTTTACAACCCTATTGCCAGTGACCTGTCAAAGCTTTCTCTGAGGTGTGACTTTGTTGAATAAACTGTGGCAACAGTAGTCGAGTGGAGATTTAAGAAAAACCAGTCAGAGTTGTCAGCAGGATTGTTGGATGGTAATGCTGTTGCTTTCACTACAGTTTGTATCTGGTAATAGTGTAAAACATTTGCAGCTTCATGAGCCCCGGGGAGGGACGACAAAATTAGCTCAAGTGCCATTTAAATGAGAACACGTAGAGTATGCTTTAATTTTAAAGCATAGAAAGGATTTCTGTTCAATGCGCGTTGGAAGCTGAAACATCGTTTGTCGCCTCTGCTCTGAAAGTTAACTTCCAACAAGAGACCATCTCAGTAATAAAGTATTTAAGAAGTTCCAGATGTTTATGCAGGAATTAATCCTGTCTTGTATTATTTGATTGGAAGAAAAGGTTGAGGGGAGGAGGTACACTTGCATTTCTTGAGCCTGCTGAGAGTAGTTATGCCATTAGTCTGAATTGCTTCCTGCCAGATTCTGGCATAGCAATTAAACCTAGGTGGTACAATGGGTTATTGCCCTGGCTTTGAATCAGCGCAGAAAGGGTTCATGTCCCGGTCGCTCGTTAAAATAAGGACTCTTCACTAAATACATGATTGTCTGGTTTTAGCTTGGTGGTTTTTAGGTATCTGTGGTAGTGTGGCTGTGTCTTTCTATTCTGCTTCCGGGTGGTGGTCACTGTAGCCTGAGTGTCTGGTGGTTTTATCTCGATAGTTCTAGCATGAATATCTCAATTATTGCGGAAATACCAGATAAATTGATAGATATTGGAGCATCTGCCCAAAAGAGCACTAACGGGAAGCTATGTTGCTCTTCAACACTTCATATTTTGATGCTCTCTTCTGTAATTTCATGGTCAATGGAACCAACTGGTGCAGGTTTTCTAACATGTTTCTCCAATCTTCAGATCGCATTGCCCGAAACCGCAAGACTATCGTTTGCCCTATGATTGATGTTATTGATCATGACCACTTTGGATATGAGACTCAGGCTGGAGACGCAATGCGAGGTGCATTTGACTGGGAGATGTATTACAAGAGGATCCCTATTCCTCCTGAGTTACAGAAACTTGATCCCAGTGATCCCTTTGAGTAAGTTATTGAAATCCAGTGTGCTAAGAGCTGGCTAACAAAATAACGCCCTGTTACAGGGTTGGTTTACACCTCCGTGTAGTAGAAGTCAGAAGCTGGTGTTAAGCTACTTGCAGCTGTTTGTTGGTTTAAAAGAAATGCATTGTGTAGTAGCTGTGAACACTCTCCTTTTCATTGCTATTTTTTGCCACCTTAATTCCCACAGAAGTTAACATTTCATTTAAAACTGTAATGTGTAACATTTAATGTGGTCATTTATTACTGAGATCTTTCAAACATAACTTAGTATCCCTAATTCTCTGCCAAAAACAACAAACCAATGGTGGCTTATATGTCATTCCCAGGTGGGGGGGGAAGAAAACCTAGCAGAATAATTACAGCAATTTTGATGATTGCAGTGTATTGCACAGAAGTAAATCTGTGATCAAGTTATGTTCTGCTGTTGCTGTGCTTGCCAACATTGAGACAGTTCTGCTGTCCTTTATACTTCTGCAGTGTTCCAAAAAACCCCAACAAAACACCTTTTGAGGTCATGCTCGACGACTTGATCATATTACTGAGACAGAGCACCACATGTGCAGCGTATGGGTCCCTCCAGGAGAGGTTATATCCTGTTGCTTAATGGAGAACTCCTTTGCCTGTTTAGAGGAGAAACATTGACTGGTTCTGAAGGGAGCCTAGTCTGGTCCTCCTCATTTGCAAGTGGGAAATTAGTAGATAATCCAAAACCAACTGTTTGATGCTCCAACAGGGCTGCAGAGGCACCAGGAACACCGGGTGGTGAAAAGAATATTTATCAACTCTTGCTTTGTTTTTTAAATGTTTAGCTAGACATCTGTGTCTTTGAATGTGTTTGTAATATGGAGTCTGGTTTTTTCTTAAGGTCTCCTGTAATGGCTGGAG
This sequence comes from Grus americana, assembly GCF_028858705.1. NCBI lineage: Eukaryota > Metazoa > Chordata > Aves > Gruiformes > Gruidae > Grus > Grus americana. The sequence continues at coordinate 8,013,745 of NC_072865.1, forward strand.
GACTGTTTGCAGTCGATAGAAAGTGGTTCTGGGAGCTGGGAGGGTATGATGCAGGTCTGGAGATATGGGGAGGAGAGCAGTATGAAATATCCTTTAAGGTGAGCTATGTTCTCTGGAAATTACTTTTTTTTTTTTTTTTAAAGCAAGAATTGTTCTGAGGCACAGAATGTGAATGATCCATCTTGTCCTTGCTTTTTGCGTGTGACTAAAGGTGAAAGAGCTGGGAGTTGTAAGGTAGTACACAGAAGAAACAGCGATGATGTGACCAGTCATTTGTGAGGGTTAGTTATGGAGCAGGATTAGCTGAGGTGTACCCTCTTCTGTGATCACAGCTTCAGATGCATGTGCTCTTCCCAGCAAGGGTAAGTCAGCTGGCATGGAGCTCGCTCTGACTGTTAGGCTTCTTAGTACTCACCCTGGCAAGAAGATTAAATACTCTGCTTCTTAAGGGAAGGAAGATTCAGCAGGATCTCAGTGTTTGCCCATTGAGTACCTCAGTCCTGAACTTGAGTTCCCAAAGATGAGAGTAACTTACTGGCTATAGTCAATCCATCTGACTCCTGGCTGCAAGGAACTGAGACTATTAATTACCCTGTAAGAAATCCTCAACAATTGGAATAATAACGCTGTTGCTGGCAATGACTTCAGATCATTATCTGCCTGGCTCAGGGACAATTCTGTTGCTGATCAACCAAGCTGTTCAGTTGAGGGCTTTAAAATAAGAGTTAGCCAGCTGACCAGAACCACACACTAACAGTAACGAGTCACCGTGACCCATGAAGACCGCTGGTACCTGGTTATCTTGGAATACGGCACTCTGAAATCCATTCTAGGAAACCCACTGGCACATCCCAGACCACTGAAGGCAGGTGGCTATTCTTCTCTTCAGTGGTGGAAATCCTTTCCATAGCCTGCAGCAAATCAAGTGAAGATTTCTATGTTAAACTCTATTTGAGTCACTAGTTGAATATATAACCTTATAGGTATCTGAATGCCACTCAACTAAGCTAGTTGGCCTTAGCATGAGGCTAGAAGATAGTAGCGCTGCTAATGCAGTGCACAGTTTAGCTTTGGAGGCTAAAATTCCTCATTTGTCTCCCCAACAAACAAGTCATGGCAGATCTCTCACAAAATGGATTGCTAATTCTTGATGCGGCTGTGCAATTCAAAGGCATATCAAACTATGTTCAGCAAGCCATATTACCATACATACATGTTGTGTACTACCGTACAGCAAACAATGGAAGAAAAGACATTGTTTTCAAGACAATGTCTTTTCTTCCATTGTTTGCTTACAAAAAACCCTAAGTAATGAAGTCACATCAGAGGTCCCTTGTCCTCTGTAACAGTAGCAGGAAGGACAGGGTGGGGGGCATCCTCTTTGGAGATGTCATTATGGTTAGAGCCCTTTATTCTTTGTGTTGCGTGTAATGAAATTGTGTAACAATGTCATTCTCTGCAGGAGGGGCGGTGGCAGTATTCATTCTCTTTTCCTTGGCCCATTTTGAAAATGCTGGTTTCCAAGAGTGATGACAGTGGCTGGGCAAGCCCTTTGTCTCCAGTGCCACAGCAGACAGTCACACTGCTTGAGCTGCAGGAAATAAGACTACTTCATTCATCTGTTTGCTTATCCTCTCTGAAACACACTGTGTTTTATTTCAGTCCAGAGATGGTAATTTATGGAGGGATAAATTTGCTTTAATTAATCTCTGCAAAGACCCCCTTTTTTCTTTTGTTGTGCAACAGAAAAATGAAGTTTTAACTGAAAGAGGCTCAGTGTATTTTCAGAAATTAAGATAAATTGATACATTCATCTGTGCCTGATAGATTTAATAATTCTGCTGGAATTGCAAGAATAGAAGGTTTGTTCATAGAATTTATGAAGCTATGACATTTCCTGGCGAGCTTGGAGCTATGTTTTTACCTTTAGAAGCAGACTGAGATTTTGTAGTTAAAGGGGCACTGTCAAATAATTTAAAGCTCTGGGTTTAGATGTGGGGTACCTGCTTTCACATTATTTATTATCTAATGGGAATTCAGATTCTAAGTGTGCCAAATTTACAGCCCGGCTTTAACAAAGAATCCATTTCTGTGCCTGGGAGTTGTGTGTGCACATGCTCTTTTGTACTGCTGGTCTTTGATCCATTGCATCAGATCTGGCCTTCTCAAGCCTCACCAGGAGCAGATTATTTTTTTTTTTTTTCCTTAAGCATGTTCTTTTTTGGCCATGTATGGACAGTGCTTTACAGTTTTTTGCCTTTATTTTAAAATCCAGGGCTTTGTTGCTGAGAGACTGGAAATAAACAAGTTTGTTTAGGAGTTTCTTGCCTTTCTGTTTTGAGATCATATGTATTTCTGTCATCAGCTGTTTCTGCTTCCTTCTGAGAAGGAACTCTCAGGCTAAAGAGAAGCCAGCAGAGAAGCCATCAGTGTTTAGCACCTCAGAAGAAATTTAGCCAGAGAATGGATCAAAGTCTATTAATAGAAGCCTTGTTCCTTGGATGAAATCTGTATACCAAACATCACTAGAAAACATGGCATACTGGGGTACAAAAAAATTTGGGTGAACTTTTAATTAGAAACAAACTTTCTAACCCTAACTTCTGGTTTGCAGTTTTCTGGGTCTTCTCAATCCCTTAAACCAGAAATTTCTAGATTAGAAATGAAGGAGTCAATCTATCCGTTTCATATTCAAGCAGAAAACACATGCTTCTTCCTTCTCTTCTGTATATCCAGAATAGCTCAGTGCCTTTAACCGAGTACTTCCACAGATGAGGAGTCTTACTATTTCAGGTCATCATCAGATCCAACAGGAAGATTGCAGTCTTGAATTTTAGGTGCAGGCATTACACCTGTTCAAATGAGCTTTATTTTTGAGTGAAATTGGCTTGCAGAACGCTCCAGGCAGACTGCTCTGCAGATCTGTGTGGTGTAAGAGCCATTCTCTATCTCAGTGGATCACCAGATGCTGACCTTTGAGCGCATTCTTGTATTTTGGAAAAAGGGTGAACAAGCACACACAGCTATTTAAGTGCGGCACTTGTTACCTTTCCTTTCTGTGCCCCTGACTCTACAGCCCCAGTTTCTCTGTTCAGTGGACTTTCTTGAGGGCTTTTTTTTTCTTTTTGGGAGTCACTTCCATACCTCTGTCCTTTATAGGCGTTCCTAGTCTTTTGTATCTTTCTGCAATGCTTGAAAGTTCAGTTCAAGTATTCAAAATTGAATAGTTTACTCAAAGTGACAATGTGTCTTTCCTCTTCTAAACACAACTTAATAGCTCTGATTTTCTGAATGCTCCTGCGTTCTCAACAAATACCTACATTCTGCTGCGTACGTAACCACTTCATTTTCTTTGAGATTAATGTATTTAATTTGGAGCAGTATATATGAAGCATTTAAACTGTTCCTTTCTGCAAATGCTACTTTGTACAGCACTTACGCTCATGTCGTGGTTTCACCCCGTGGTTGGTGCAAACAAGCCATATGGACAGTTGTCCTGAAAAGAACAATTAAGGGAGACAAAAGAGATGAGCAGTACTCACTGCCTTTGCTCCTTGCTTCAGCAATAGGAAACATCCACTGCACTTGTGCAATGATCTCTGATCACCAGAATTTTTCCAGATCCTTTTTCCAAAGCATCAACAGGGATTGCTTCTCCTGATTTCCATAGCATAAAACATGTTGCATGTTTTCCAACAAATCCAAGTGCTCCATGGCTTCTGTTCGCATATCTAAGGCATGCATCTCCTTTGCCACATGTCAGCAGCACATTTCTGATTCACATTTTGCCACTGGCCTCCTGGCAGGTGCATGGTCAGGGTGCAGCTGCCAAGGCATCACTTCTGACAGCATTGCTAGTTGTATCACTGAAGTTAGTGTCGATTGTGAGCCACCCCTGCTTATTCCAGGCACATACTCACACCACTTTCCAGCAGCTCACGTTTGCCCACACTGAAACAGGCCGGGCATTCTGCTGCTTTTTTTGTGCTTTTTGGTTTTGGGGGTTTTTTTAAGCCAGCACATGCTGCTTAATTCTAAGGCTCTCAGCTGCAGTACAGGGTGGCCTTTTTCTCCCTTGCTATCTGGCGATGCAGAGATCAGTTTCAGACCGTTGACTTGAATTTTTGGCCTCTGTTCACCTTATGTGCTTGGTTCAGGTTCCAGAGTAGCCTCCCACCAAGCAGCAGCAGGAAAGTGGACCCCCCACATTCTGAAACGTGATTATTGGAAAGTGCGATCATTCCTCTAAAATGCTCCAGACAGTAAGGAGGGGCCATGCTGATGTATGCTGTGTGAGAAGGCATTGTGCAAACACATAGATCCCAGTGCCTTTTGAGCTACCTTAATCTTTTATAGAGTGGTAAGACCCAGCTGCAACAGCAGCTGATGCTTACAATACAGAGGATTATGATTTTCCGGAATTATTGGTTGTCCTTGCTTTCATCCTTTCGCCTACCCTGTTATGCAGAGAACCCCCTTGACTTATCCACTGTGTCCTTTTCTTCCCACCTTTCAGTCTGTGCTCAATCAGCTCCATTGATCCATCCCATGGTCTTTATTTCTGTTGCGGCTTGCAGAAGCAGCTTTCTCTTCAAGGCTTGACTCTTTCCTTTGTGTTTTTTCCCTCTCCTGGGAAGCATTGGCTCATCATGGTGCAGTCTTTGGAAACCACAAACCTTGTATACCCAAATGACTTGTGTTCACACACCAATTGTGGTATTGTATTGTGTGTTTGAGAGGAGAGGTTCAGCTGTCTTACGTGACATTGTTTTCTGAAATAGCAGAAAGGGAATTGGATCAGCATAACATTCCCATGCAGAGAATAGGTGGCATATTATCTTGTGCTTTCATAGCACGCTAGCTGAGTCAAAGGCTCTTGAGTCACTTAATGAATATGGAGTTACAGCTCTCCAGGCCACTGGGAAGATAGAAATTATCACCAGTGTTGTTATTTTACTTCTCCTGTATATGGTTTTATTATTAAGGTGAGATTGTGGCCTTAGAAAAATCTGTTGCAGTATGCCCATTGACCTCAGTGTAGCCAGGTTTTCTCTTAATTCCAGCAGATCTGTCAGCTGCTAGATTCCTAGCTTAAAATGTAGATTGGTAAAATTCTGCTTGAGGAGGAAGAGAAATTTCCTGTTCTCTCCTAATGAGATCTGATTAGATCATTGTACAAAGCACTGCCTGCCTGACCAGCTTTAATTCTTGTTCTTATGGCATTCTAGTAAATGGCTGATTGAAATTAAGTGCATCAAGTTCAGACTCTGATGTTTACTGTCGTGTCAGCCAGGGAGATGAGGCACTATCTCACCCTTCCATAAAACAACAGCAGCAAGAAGAAACTGGCTCCCCTGGCCCAAGTGACAGTCGGTGTCACCATGAAGGCACAAGGTGCTCCCCCACAGAACGGCGTTGTATTTTTAGCAGTGTATCATGCCTGTACCCTGGTTTAAAAACAGCCAAATATCGCTATCAGAGTGAAAGCGTTCTCTCAGCATGCAGCTATTTTGGGTTTGCTTCACTTGCAGTTATTCCTTGACAGACCCTTGGATGTGATTCCCGTGACCTTTAACTCCAACTTCCTAACACTTTTGTTAGCTGTGTTTTACTGATGCTCGTCACGGTCTTTCCCTCTCCCCCTTCTTCCAGTTTTATAGATAAGGACTGGTAATTGTCTTTATGGAGGTTGTAATGAGTTCTGTCACCACACAAAGCAGCTCACTAATAAAATAAATCAAAGCAGCAATGAATGAATGGAAAGCGTGCTTTTAAAATTAGATTTGTACTGCAAGTGCCACGCTGTCACTTGCAGCATGAGACAATATTAAAAAGGCACTGAGTTGGCAAAGTACCTTGAAAGGGTCACTGAGCTCTGCTAGTAGGAATTAGGAAGCTTTCCATTGCCTCTATGCAGCACTGGTAATTGCAGCATCGTTTGGGATAAAGCATGATAAGGAAAAGAGCACGTAAAACTGATCTTAGATTTTACTTGTTCAGTAACTCAGTTAAGTAGCTTTTCTAATCATACCATTACATGTGTTTATATAATGTTGTGTTCTGTGTCTGGAGTCGTGTACCAGCTCAGAACTCTTGGCCCAGTGTATCGTCGGTTCTGTCTAGCTTCCCATACCCCCTGCCTTGCCAATGTACCACTCAGTGGATAAGTGCTGTCTGTATTACCGCTTCACAAGATCCGCAGTGCAAGGACAGTCAGTGCTCTTCTCTCTGGCTGCATATTGACTGCAGAGCTCTGTTCCTCACCTTACTTAGGGAAGTTGTGTTTTCAGAGGAGACGTCTATTCACAGTGGCCTGACTGAAGGCCTTTCTTTAGAGATCAGGGGCAGGTGAGGCATCCTGTGAGCAGGCAGCAAGGATCACGAGCTGGTGTGTTCATTCAGGCTTGTGTTACACCAAAATGCAGCTGCTTGTGAAGCGCTAGGGCTTTCATGATACAGGATGCAGTGCACAGGGTAAGAATATGGGTTGTTGAGGAGCGTGTGTGTCTGTGCAACTGAGCCGTAGTTGTCTTCAGCTGTTCCTGCAGTTTTTTTATTGTTCCCAGATCTGTTGCCGCTCTTACAGCCTTACACAAACCGTTTCTGTCATAGAAACATAAAACATCCCCAAATTCTTGTTTTCTCAGTCTACCTGTTAATTTCCTAGCAGCAAAATTACACTGTGGCCTGCTGCAGCAAGAAGCACAGCAGCTACAGAATAAGAACCATTTTCAATTCCTCTAGAAACTTCACAGAAGATGAGTGCTAGTTTCTTTTTTCATCTTCATCTTTTCTGTATCAGCCTCTCAAGACACAGCAGGGACAAAAGGAATGAAACTCTGTAGAAGGAGTGTTTGTCAACTTTCTTCTTGTCTCTCTCACCATAACGACATGTAATTAAGTACCTTGAACTTTAGAAGTTGCTTGTGAAAAATATTCCTCTGACTGAGAGCAACCAACCTCCATTAAGTTATACACAGTCAGCAAATGACTGTAATTATTAGGGCCAGTAGACAGAGCTGAAACTCCAGAGGACTTTAGTGTCAGAGCTAATAATTATGCAGCAGCCTTGGCCAAATATTTCTCTTCCAAGCTAAGTATTTAATATTGTCACTGTAGAATATTAATGGAATTGCCTGCTATGTGTGAAGCTGTTGACTAAGCTCATTGTACAGTGAACTGCGGTGGCTCAAATTAGCTACTGTGAATGGAGGGATCAAGAACACTGCATCAGCCTGCAGCACCAGCGGACCTTCTTAAATATCGCTGCCTTCAGGGCATTAACATAAGATCTGGGGACAAAGTGAAGGGCAAGACAGTGTCGTGCTTCGAGAATTCAGAAAGTCATTTGTTTTGCATACTGAAGGGTACTTTTTCTTTAAGTATTGATTAGATATCTCTGGGAAGCACATATGAATATATTTCTTAAAGCTAATGAAGTAGATTGGCCAGTTCAGAAAACATCTCCTTTGGTTTCACTGAGACAAAATGATTACATCCGTGCTATAAATAAGGAATAAAAGAAAGTTGTTGCAGAGTGTTGGCACAGACTGAAATCTTCCCAGATGGGGAAAGAAACTTCTGGGCCTAATCTAGACATTAACCAAGCATTCAAGGTGGTCTTCTTCAACTAGCAGTGTGTTCCATTGACTTCCTGAAGGCTTTTTTAAAGCTAATTATGGTTTCACTAGGCATGGATTTCTACTTCATTGTAAGGCTGCAAAAGCAATGAGTGCATGTCAGCAATGAAACTGTATGAGAGCAGTGATAACCATGGGAAAAAAGTAGCAGTTTCTTCTGGTTTCCAGCACTTGAACAGACTCACGAATTCTCTGGAGTGTTTTGTGTAACACATGACAGAGATGACCTCCCTTTTACAGCAATGTTACACAACCTACACCCAGGTCTTATCTGACAGTCCAGTTTAACTATGGTAGTTACTATTGCTGTAATAAAATATATCAATTTAAAGCGTGCTGTTCTCTGTGTGCTTGGGGGTTTTTTTCCTTGTTCTTTTTCCTAAAGAATGCAAAATTGAACTGTGCCATTGAGCTTGATAGTACTTGTGCTAAATTGAGGCTTGCTGCATGGCTCTAAGCGAGTAGTTATAGGATTTTAGACTAAGTCAAGGAGGGGAGGGTATTTGGGAGACAGCATACTTTAAAGTAAAAAATCTGGGTTAGGCTTTTTGATGACTTGAAAGCCTTTCTTTTTTTTTCTTCTTCATTTTTCTCTATATAACCAAGAGTGAATCGGTATCTCTGCTGTTCCACAGGTTTGGATGTGTGGGGGTCGCATGGAGGACATCCCTTGCTCTAGAGTTGGTCATATCTACAGAAAATACGTTCCATACAAGGTTCCAACAGGAGTCAGCCTGGCAAGAGTAAGTGGCAATGGCATTCCCCATGACAGATGTCTGACTGCAGTGTGACCATGCTGTTGTCTCCTCTCACCCCACAATGGGAGGCAAATGTAGGCTTTGTAGTCCATAAATTTTACTTGTACAGTGGTCAAATTGAGCAGTTTTGCAGTGGGGGATGTGTAGCACAAAGGGAAGAGAGCCTAGGAGACTCATGTGTGCACAGCTGCCATGCTCCAGACATCAGCCGTTGCTAGGTGTTGGGAAGAGACTTTGCGATCAGGCGCTGACTATAGAATCACCAATAAAAACAAGATATGGCTTTATTTGTATAGTACTTCAGTCATTTTATAGCTGTGCTGTCCAAGACCAGCAGGCTTCAGTGTGGTGATTGTGTTTTGGTGATTGAAAGACCTCTCAACTTCAAGCATCGCAGACCACTGAATGGGCAAGCTGTAATTTTCCATGATGGACCGTTCTGTGCCATCTTATTTCTTAATCTAGTGTAGCCCAAAGAGGAAAGAGCTTTTGCCTATCGTGCACTAGCTTTCTCCACTTAATTTCCAAATTGAGAAGGGATTGCATTGCCCTCTGGTGGGAGAAAAAAATCATAGGAGCAGGAAGGCTGCAAAACTACAAAACACAAAAAGGTACCCTGCTGTTCTGCAGTCTTATGGCTTGCACAGTGTTAAAATGTTTCCCAGTTTAACAGCATTGCCCTAGTTATAGATTTGGATTTATTACTCAGCCCAGCAATGACCTGTCAGAGCGATAGAGTGCTCTCCTGTTGGTGCCATCTCTTCAGGAAGGAGCTATATTTCTTTTGATTCAGTATTTGGCTCTTGCATACTCCCACAGTGCTGGAAGGAGATGGCAGACAGGTGTAGCGAAGGCTGTTTCTCAACATCTAAGATTGTACAGTCACCTTGAGAGGAACACCTCCTCTTGTTATGTGTAGGCTGCGTTTGGGGCAGTGTCACCACACTGCTCATTCTTAATGTCCTAATTTTTTTAGCAGTAAATGGCCACTGCTGGACTGGCACCTTCACACAAGGTGGGCAGTGCTGTTGGGTCACTGAAGTCATGACAGCACATGGCACGTTATTGTGTGGCATCAAGAATGTACCTGATGTTGCCATAGAACAGTCCAAGGTCCAACAGTTGCTTGAGTGTGCTGTAATCAGCAGCAGGGCAAGTATCTCAAGAGGGTGGTGTTCATTGCTGTCTTGGAATTGCACAGTGGATTAAGCTTTACAGTGATACGTGAAATATATTGCTGCCAGGAAGTAAACCCTTTGCTTCTATTCTGAAGTGTAATAACCTGAAAGTTCTGTATTCCTGCAGTATCTTGGAGTTTCTTTTAGATGGCTTTTTGCCCCAGAAAACAGAAAAATAGTGGTTAGAACCAATATTGTGAACTGAAGCTTTCCAGAAGGGAGTACTGCAAATCCCATACCTAGATGGATATAAAAGATGCAATAAGAAGGATTTAAGAAAGCAGCTTTTTGTCAGAGACCTTTGAATGTCCAGTGGTATTTACCAGCATCATTTTCTGACTAGCTTCTTTACAGAAAAAAAGGAAGAAAAACCAACTTTTGATTAATGCTGTTTTTCTTAGCCACAAAGAACTAGATATAATGGCCAACTGCCAGGATTCTGTTTTGACCTCAACTGAAAATATCTTTCTAAAAGTCCCTTGGAACTAGAGAATAATAAAAATAATCTTCATCCTGAAGCTGGAGAGAAAGAGTGGATGTGAATGAAAATCCTTTCTGAGCAAAAACATGAGAGCTGTTCTGAATGCTAATGTCAGTAGTTTGCGCAGAGTGTTCTCAGGTGTTTTTCCTTCTCATTTTCACACGTGGCTGTTACCCACACAGAACTTGAAGCGGGTGGCTGAGGTGTGGATGGACGAATACGCGGAGTACATATACCAGCGTAGACCAGAGTACCGGCATCTTTCTGCGGGGGACGTCGCAGCTCAGAAGGAACTTCGCAACAACCTCAATTGCAAAAGCTTCAAGTGGTTTATGAACGAGGTCGCCTGGGACTTGCCAAAGTTTTACCCGCCAGTGGAGCCTCCAGCAGCTGCTTGGGGAGAGGCAAGTTTGCGCTCTGAAATCTGCAGCGGGCAAACAGGTTGTGGTTTGGGTGTTTTAAAGTTGCTTTATCCACGTGCTCCAGTACCAGTTTTCTGTGAGTAAGGTGGCAAGCGAGTGTTTAAAGGTCTGCTTGAAATGTTTCAAAGACCAGAACTCCTCTACTGTTATATTGGCCTGATCAAAGGCGGCAGTTAGGAGCCGTTTCTATTAGTGCACAGCTACAAAGAGAATAGAGACTTGGCTTGTTCTGCATGTTGCGTATTTAGTAGAAGACAGAATGTGCCAACAGGGAGGACTAGGGAGAGGCGGCAGCTGAGCAACAGCAGAAATCTTGTATTTCCAAAGGGCTACACAACTGTGGTGAGCTGCTCTGCTCCTTAGCTTTCCCATCTGAAAGCCAGGCAAACCATCCCTGGTTTTGAAAGTCTGCTGTGTTCTGGGAAACACCACCCCAGGAGTGAAATCATGGATTGTTACACGCAACACAGTGGGCTGTGCAGTCCTGTAGCTAGTGGGTTTTGCTGTGTCCTGGAGGGTATTGTACAGCTGGCGATGGCTCCCATTGTGGGTTCCTGTGCTTTCTTCTAGCTGTTACCTGCCAGCTCAGATACATAGTTAAGTGAGGAATCTTAAAACTGTCTTTATACAAATACTGCCATTATTTGAGGCAGTTTAAGCCTTTTTTCCTGTCACTTGGTAAGAGCAGGAGATTCAGTGACTAATTTACTATTTCAGATACGCAATGTAGGAACTGGACTGTGTGTGGATACTAAGCATGGAGCCCTGGGATCCCCACTGAGGCTGGAAAACTGTGTGAAGGACAGAGGAGAGGCAGCATGGAACAACGTGCAGGTAACAGTCCCTCTGATAAATCATCACCCCCTGAATAAATTTGGGGAGGGAGAAGTTATAAGAACAAATGTTTGAGAAGGAAGGCCATCACAGAACTCTGAGGTGAACAGAGGTTGCTGTGCACCCCAAGGCTCATGTGCTCATATTTGATGGGCTTGTAGCAGGATGTGGCTTGTGCATGTGGTGGGGCTGGAGCCTGGCAGACTTTGTGCAGAGCTTTTACCTCTGCTTTGAAGTTTTCAGAGTGAACAAAAGAAAGCACAAGAAAACAATATGCCAAAATAATAAAAGAAACCAGTAACAAGGCAGCTGTAATATGTAACAAAGTGAATATTAACTTCAAAGGTTGTGCTGGAAGAAGTGATAGAGGAGCATCATGCATATTAATGAACCTGCAGAAGCATTCAATAACCGCTTACTATCATCCTTCTGACAGGAGGCAAATGCATTATAAACACCCAACCATTGCTGGAGAGAGATGAAACCGGCCAGGCTATAGATTCACCCTCTCAACATATAAGGTGCCAGAAACGACAGCTTTATTGTAACAGAAGGGAAGGAAATATTAGTTTGTCTAAACTGTAGCAGCTGAGCTGAGAAAAGATCAAGAAAACAATGCCTCTATTACAGAGCCATGCATAACTCTTCAGGGGATTGGCTTCAGTAGTAGGAGACAGAGGGTTGTTGCATATCAATTTTGATGCATGAAAACTAGAAACAAAACCAATTTACTCAGGCACAGTCCAAAACTAAGCTTCTGTTGTGTCAGGAGGATCTTGAACAATTAGTGTTGGCTTATATTTAGGAGGAGAATGTGTTTTCAACTTCTGTCTAGCATTGAGCCTAAATGATTGTGGTAATTTCTTTCTCAAGAGAGGCTTAAAAGAGAGACAGAAACAAAGTGGCTTATTTGTGGAAAAGTTTTTGGCCACGCTGCTTCAAATAGTAGCACCCTGCTAATTCGTGGTCTGACTGCCCCGTGAGATCTCTCTGAAGAGAGGACCATTCCTCCACCTGGCTCCAAAAGGACCCCACAGAACAGCCCTTCCTCTCGGGGACTGAGAGGCTAGTAGCCCTGCAAAATGATGTTGTCTAGGGCTGGTCACAGAGGACACTTGCACCCTTGCCAGAGACACTGTCCTTGTCAAAGCAGAAAACAAAAGCTTGACAGCAGTGCCTGCCTTTCAACAAGTTTATCTTCTGTGAGATTCAGTCCTGCGATGCTTAAAACATGTCCTAAAGCAAGCCATGATCATCAGACTGAAGATGCAGCTTGACCATGCTACTGTCTGGAGCTGTGGCCTAAAGCAAATGCCACAGGGGCAGTGCAAGGAACAGAGCATGTGGGTGGTGGTACTTCCACCGACTGTTCTCCTGTGGTCCAGTCCCATGGCTCAGGGACTTCCAGACCACATGTGTTGGCATCCAGTAGCTTTCATCAAGGCCACAGCATTACCAGGCATTAGTAGGTTGTGCCTAGTTACTACGGCTAAAACCCTTTCTCTTCTTTTTTGTAGTATCCCGTCTTTTCATTTCACCCGAAAGTGCTAAGAGATCATTGCAGGGTCAGTAGAAGAGAGCAGCAGGAAGCATTGCCCTAGTAATTGCCCTTCCGACACTCCTGGGGAGCTGTGGTCTCCTGGTCTCTTGTCCCAGAGGGTGTGGGACAGAGACTTCTCAAGGTGACTGCAGTCTGCCTGTGCAGACTCGGGTGTTTACTGGCAGGTTAACTTGGAGCTCCCGTAGCGCTCTGCCTTTTGTGCTAGCTGTGAAGTGCTGTAACTGGTCAGCTGCTCACTTAATCCATGATGTATGTCTGCATTGCAGACATTCAAGGCTGCTATTAGTACCTACGCTAACAAGCATGGCTGTTTGCAGCAGCACAGTCTCACTTAGCATGCTGTGTGGCAGTCCACGGGGTAGCTGTTACGGACTCCCCTGGTCAGCAGTCCTTGTCCCCAGAGGTGGAAGTAGGTTTTCTCTAGAAGATGTTGTCCTTTCCCTGAAGCCATCCCCACCCATCCTGTGGGCAAAGAAGGGAACATTGTTCTGCTGGTGACAGCACGGTGCCCAGTACCAGCCATCCTGAGGGGTCTGTTTGTCCTGGCAGGTATTCACGTTCAGCTGGAGAGAAGACATCCGTCCCGGGGATCCTCAGCATACCAAGAAGTTTTGTTTTGATGCCATTTCCCACAGCAGCCCTGTGACCCTCTATGACTGTCATGGAATGAAGGGGAACCAGCTCTGGAGATACCGAAAAGTGAGTGTGTGTGTGTGTGTGTGTGTGTGTGTGTGCACTTGCATATGTGTATTCTCATTTAATGTGTCAAATTGCCTGTAGGCACTTAAGTTTCCTTAAAATGTTTTATTCCTTCTCTTCATGTAGCTGTGATAAGAGAATCTGCAGACAATCTATTGTCATTGTGTCATTAATTACCCTTGATTAGAAAGAGGTGACTCCCCTGTTCCACCTGTTAGAAGTGGTGAGGACTGCTTCTCCAGAGCTTGCTAAGCAGAAGGACACTCTCCTTGCAGTCCTGTTCACAGCTGGCAGTGAGGTGATGCAACACCCTTGCAAAACCTGTTTGCAGTGAGGTGTGCTGTGTTTATTGGTTTGTTCCAAATACTAGAAGATCATGCCAAAAGTAGATGAGGATTTATTCATCCTCCTGCTAAGCAATGCTTTTGTGGCCAACAGGTTAGTAAATTTTCGACTGAACGTCCTGTCCTAGTCCTTGCAACCCGCATGCACAGTGCTGCGGAGTGACTGTGGCAGGATGTGAGCTGTGACTGGAGAGCCTGGCTCTGGACGCACATTTAGAGCTTCCCAGCGCAGATGTGAGGATTGGGCTGGATACTGTGCCAAGGGCTGGGAATGGACCCTGACACTTCCCAACCAGTGAAGCGTGGAACAACTTCAGATACATCCAAGTGACAAAATAGCTTGCCTTGGTTTTTAAGACTTCTTTCTGTTAGTTTTAAACCAGCTTTGCTTCTCTGCTTAGCAACCTCACGTCAAATTTCTCTTCTCCAGGACAAGACCCTCTACCATCCAGTAAGCAGCAGCTGTATGGACTGCAGTGAGAGTGACCGAAAGATCTTTATGAACAGCTGCAATCCTTCATCTCCAACACAGCAGTGGATATTTGAACACACAAACTCAACCGTCTTGGAAAAATTTAACAGAAATCTTGATCTTTAAAAGACTGAGAAAAAAAAAATATATATTTTACAATTATAGTTTTTACTGGGGAGGGTTACAGAAAATTTTTTTAAGAATACTTTTTTTTAAACAGTTAATGAAGGTAAAAGGGAGAATCTCAGGAGAAGGTTAACTAGCAGGCTAGTCTTTATTGTGAAGATGCTGCATCCTTCTCTTCTGGGGATGGTGGAATTTTAAAGGCTTTGCCAGAGCCACTTCTGTGCTGAGACTGGAACAGAAACTCTGTTTTTAGAGGAGTCTGAATGTGATTCAAACTGCTTTTTTTTTTTTTGCTTTTGTTTTTTGACTATTTTGTTTCCCACCTGGGTCTGATGTTAAATGATTTTATCCGGGACTCTCCAGGACTTTCTGTAGCTGCTATACCACCCACTGAAGCATTCCCACATGCGTGTTTTATCTTCCAAAGTCCATCTAAGTAAAATCTTGAATACAAGATTTAATCCTGTGATCAAAAAAAAAAAAAAGCCATCAAAATGTAAAATGAATTTTTTTTTTTTTTTGCCCTAAACCAAAATATATTTCAAACAGGTATTATGACTTTCCAAATCATAGCTCTGATAGAGGAATGAGCTCTAGTGGAAGTGCAGCAAGGTGAGAGGAATATCGCTGTAGTTATTAGTGACAAGGAATCTGGGTTTCTGGTCCATTCACTTTGCAGTCACTTTGTCACTCACTGTTGAATCTTCAAGGTGAAAGATTAGCAGAGGGTTTCTAAGTAAGCACAGTTCTTACAGGTGAAGATTTTTGCTAAGAGCCTTTAGAAATTGGGTTCCAAATTTACTTCTTATTCAGAATCTTTTTAGCACGGACACCCCTAGGGTTTTTCAGAGTTAAATCTACTACATGAAGGCAACTTCCATTTTTCCTTTAGAGGTGTGAAGGCTAACTTAATTCACAGTTGATGTGAGCAGATTAATTCAGGATAATTAAGTCAGAGCTGAGATTAGCCATTGGTCTTTATCTATTTGTTCATCAGTCATGAGTTCTGTGATCAGTAGTGTTCTAGCCTTGTGGGAATGTGCTATTAATCTCTTTTCCTTTCCCAACATCCACAGCACTGTACAGTTTATTGTGACTGGAAATCTGTTTGCTTAAGCAGACGTGTGGGATCGATGGGCCAGTTTCACTAGTGCCCTGTCCCTTGTGCAGTCAGTTAGCAGTGCAAGGTATCACCCTTCTGGTTTGTCTGCAGGATCTGCCAGACACTGAACCAGAATTGTCTCATCCCAGGAGCTGGAAAAAAGTAGTGATGCTAAAGGATGAATGGAGAACCATTGGTTTCAAGTCTATCTGAAGCAAGTGTTTAAAAAAAACCCACACTGGTTTAAAATTAAGTTGTTGCAAAAACAGATTTAATAGTTCAGCCCACTTAGTCTTATACTGAAGGCAGCAGTGGCATTTTCTCGTAAAAGCTGTGAATGACGGTGCAGTTAACCTTTTGCAAAGATGCTGTGTAAATCAATAAAACCAGCCCTTTTCCAGTAATTGCCCTGCTCCACAGTTTGTCCAGCTGAGGAGGTAGTGTGCAGCCAGCTCTGAGAGTGGAAGACTGGAACACTCAGGGTAGGAGCAGGGCACCCCTCTGGGACTCTTGATGAGCACAATTGATGGCCTTCCCCTCCTTGGAGGGGCAGGGAAGCTCTGCTCTGAGGTGGCTTGCTTTCCTGTGAAGGCAAGGAGATTTTTGCCTAGTGTCACGAAACAAGCAGGCTGGCTTCCTCTGCAGAGCTCCAGAAGTAAGAAGCCCTTTCTGATGTTGCCAGTTGTGGGATCATTGCCCATGTTTCAGACGTCTGTGAGGCCATGTAGTGCTGTGTCTGTCACCTGGGAGCAGACTAGGACACAACTAGCTGCCTCTCAAGCCTGATGTGTTGACTATGAGGCTCAAAGTCATTTCCACCTCTCTTATCCTCGCAGCTGAGGCCCCGTCTGACCTGTTTTGCCAACTTACCTTGCCCATGCAGTCAGGAAGCAAGGGAAACACAGGCACTGCATTGCAGCTGGGACCGGGCTTGCCAAATGTGTTAGTGTCTGGAGTAAAGAAAGAAAAAAGCTCTAGGCTTTCCTTGTGACAGTTTTGCAGCAGTATCGCTAAGGAAGTGAGACCAGTGTCAAACAGAGATGACATCTTATGTTCTCAGTAACTACAATATGTCTGTCATTAAGGATCCCTTTTCATTTCTGTGGGAGACAGAGCCCCTTTCCAGTGCATTGTGTCTGACCGTTGCTTTCCTTAAGTTATTAATGCTCTCATTAGTCTAGTAGTGCTGACTGTGGATGGCTAGATGGCCTGACTAGATGTCTTTATGAATGTTTTAATACCTGTGGAACAAGAAGCTGTTTGTCCATGAACAGTGCTAGTTTTTTATAATTGGGACACAATCAGCAAATGATATAAATGGACTGTAGGTCATTCTGCTTGCAGCTTGCAACTTTGTGTGTCTTAGTTTTCCAATGAGAGAATTAGCTTCTGTTTCTAAAATGCATGGCTTGCTTTGTACTTGGGCTCACCTTGTGTAGAGAGTCCTAGCTGCTTGGCTTGCTGGAGGCTGGCTTCAGAGAGAACTGCAGTAACGAACAGGTCTTTTACCACTTAATGATCTTAATTTGGAGCAAAAGGACAGCTCTTAGCAGTGTGCAACAAAAGATTAAGTAATTGTTGAGGCAATTCCTGTTTGACAACCCACCACCAGTATGTGGAAACTGGAGCTTTGGTGTGAGTGGTCCTACTGGGTCCTTCTCTAGTATGGTTGACCTGTTTTCTGAAGGTTCGGGATCTGAGTGTGATCAGTGCCCCACAAATTCTGTACAATTCTGACTGGCTCGCTGGGCTTAGAGCTATTAATTTATTTACATCAATTATACTTTTCAATACCCTAGAGGCTTTGCTAACTAATGAGAAGACTTAATATAGCCAACCATCCACTGATTGAGAAATAGAAGCTGTATTTCATCATCTACATCTTTAATTGAGCCTTTGCTGGGCAATCTGGTTAATTATTCCAATTACTTTTGGTTATTTGTAAGCAAAATTGCTAAAGCATGAATACATAAGCAAATCTTCACATCTGCATGCAAGTCAAGACTGGAGATTAAATACCAGTGATTAACTAATGCAAAATAAATGTTTTCATATTTTTTCCCCAAAAATATTCAAACAAACCTTCTCTCCAAGGCTGCATAAATTCTGCTGCTTTTAAGTTTCAGAATCCCAGACAACAGGGGGATCCCTGGATGTGTTTTATGTCGCATAATACTACTTTGATTAGCTCTTGAAGCTCTTGTTGATTTATACTGGTGCTAATCTCTAAGGCCTACAAACAGAGTAATAGGTTTGGGGCTCGTATATGTGCAAGATGTCTTTTTTCATGCCTGGGAAATTAACTTTCTTTTCCACACCATAATAGAGGAAAGTGTGGGCCTTACTGAAAGGGGAATACAGCATCATTAAAATAAAGATGTGCCTTTTTAAATGTAAATGTACAGCAAATGCTTAAACTTGAACCATTTTCTAGTGCCTTGCTGGACAAGAGAAGAGGGGAAGGGATTGGGAGATAAGGATGTAAGAGAAAGCTTGACGTGCAGTGTTTGTGTTTGTGTGTGTTTTTTAAAATGTCTGACTTGGGTGCAAAATTTATGTCAGTAATTCAGAAGCTCCTGGGTTTCCTCTGTTAAATTGATATCATTAATGACTCTGGGAGGGTTTGTCACTCCTGATAGGAAGACTTGGAAAGGACGGCACCTTCCTCGTGGTACGCTGTAACAACTAAGGCTAGACCAGAGGATGTCTTGGTTAGCTATTGGATGTTTATCTCATGGTGAAGGCTCATGCATTTGACCGGCATGCGAGATCCTGCATTTTATTTTCTAAGTATCCAAATCAGAAATCACAAATAGTCCCAAAGGGATATAAAATCTGTAGCAGAAGCATCTTTCAGAAAGCCGATGCCTTCCATCACTGGGGAACTTTTAAACAGTGTGTTCTAATCTCTAATACAGAAGTAGCAAGAAAGCAATTTCTCAGCTTAACTTTCTTCCTGGTTTGTTTTACAGTAGTCTAGGCACAGGGCTTTGCTTTCCTTTACTGCAGAGTTCCAGTCAGCAAACCTTCCTCCTCCCTGCTGCTCTGAGACATCAATGTAGTGAAAGTCAAACAGGCACCACCAGCAACCAGCATTGCAAGAGCACAGTGCTCTCACAGCTATATAAGATCATTATAGTAGCTATGCTGGCTTACATCACCAAGGGGAGAGAGATATCCTAAAAGTCATACCGGGCAATCACGTAACTGCTGAGTAAAAAGGGAGAAGCTTTTATTTTAAATTGTCTTTCAAGATATGGACAGACGCTTGAATGGTTTTGACTGGAGAGAACAGACAGCCTTTAGCAGTCAGCCTGTCACGGTTTCATTTGAAAGAGCCCTCATAAAGTTATGTCTGAAACAGTCTGGCTCTGCTAGCACAAGGGATTCAAGTGTACCTTGCATCCCACATCCGCTCCCAACTGCTGTGGTCCTTGTTCCTACTCACCTACTACATTTCTAACCACTTGCAACAAAGGAGCCTGGTAGTGCCTAAGTTGGTCCTTATCTGACAAGCGGCAATCTGGGTTTCCATTTTAACAATCCTTTAGCGTGAAAAGCTTCTTAAATAGTTAGCAAACTGTTGCCAAAATGGTGAGTAGCTCTAGGTTAATGTCAGAGTCTCTGGGGGTAGGATCAAAAGGTCTTTGACAGGATCATAGCAGAAGTCCTCTCCTGGTTTGAGTGGAGGGGAGAGATGCAGAGGGTGGAGAATGGGAAAGCTGAGCTCTGAAATTTCCATCAGCATTCAACGCACAGTTGTCAATCCATTTCATATTCCTCATTAACCAGTCAGATTGATTTATTCACATTATAAATTTAAAGTGTAACTGAAATAAACTCACCTCCTGCTCCAATTGCTCCTTTGTAGTGTCACGCTTTAACTCAGAGATCTGTATGAAACTAGCCAATGATAGATTATGGAAACCCTAATAAAAATCCTGTGTCTGTTTTTTGACTCTGCCTCTGCTAGCTGAGTATGCTCCTTTATTTGCTGCATTTTGAGCTTTCTTGATGCTTCTGTATGACCTAAAAGGCTTCAGTGATTCCAGCAGATGTGGGGGATTTGGGAGTTTTGTATAAAGCCACTGGATCTATGTGGTTTTAAATCTACTAGTTCAAGTCTAGGAAAAAAGTCCTAATCCCAGTTAGTGAGCAAGCAAATGTGAACTTCAACCACAAAACAAGATAAAAACTGATCAAGCTAATAGACTAAAATGTTAGCCCTTAAGATAACAATAACAAATAGCTTTAGCCTCTAGGGTGGAGAAGGGAATTGGTTTCAACATGCATTCTCCAGGATCTTGGTGATAAGGTCTAAGTTTGTCTATTCCTTGTACTGCATGCATTTTATCTGTAAAACTGGATGGTGCCTCTTGAATCAGTGTATATTTATTTCTGTGCATATTAGGACCAACAGCCTAATATCTGGGGGTGGTAAAGGACTTGTAGCACTTTAATGTAGTAGCTTTCATAAATTGGGAATCATTGATAGAATGCCTAGTGTTTTTAAAGTTGAATGGACTTCCTTTTATAATATATTTAAAATAAATTTTTAATGTGTTTTCTGAAACTGTGTATGCAGAAATGACTGTCCCTGCCTGTTTTGCTCCAGTGATTGATTTCCCTTCTCTCTACTTCTTAAGCTTAGTTACCCTGATCTGGTGTTTCTTCAGCATAGGCTTCCTGCCGCGTCACGCACTGCTCTCCTCCAGCCTTCCCAGGTTCCCTGTGAAGGTATTGGGTATAAACCACAGGGTTTACTGTGTTCATGCAGGAGCAGCCAACAAGCTCATGCCTGGGTGCCGTGTTGGTCGTACGTGGCAGGTTCAGGCAGCTGGGGGCTGCAGAGATGCCTGTGGGGCAGGAGCTGTGAACTCCCGTCTGTCCCTCACAGCTGCTTCCAGCCAGCTCTGAAATCAATGGGAACAACCCGCCATGCCCCAAAACTCCGGCCTGTCAGAGGGCCCTGCAGCGCTTCAGCTCCGACAAGTTTAACGAAGAGCGGCAGCCACGAAGGGAGGAGACACATGAGGAGAAATGTAAGATGTGGACAAAGCTGGAGGAGATGTGGAGGGAGATGTGTTTGTGCAAGGAGGCGCTCTGCGCCCAAGGGTGTAATCCTGTCCTGGAGGGACCATGGCCATAGTGGGTGACTTGTGCCGAGGTAGGACACCCCCAAGGGACAGTGGCCATGGACAGTCTTTGTTGGTAGGGCACGCTGGAAAGCACAGAGGAGTGGAGAAAACCCAGCACAGAGAAGTGAAGACAAACAGTTACACACTTGACCTCCTGCATCACCCGTCACCTCACTGAATGAATTGGGAGAAACTGCATGTGAGCAGCAGCAAAGGGGAGGTGAAGCTAGGAGCAGTGGAGGACAGGGGGTTGGATGAAACTTAGCCAAAGGAAGGAGGAGGAAAAGTATTTACTTGTTTGTTTTCTTTTTTTCTCAATACCCAAATCAGTGATTAGAAGTTTGTGTTAACTGCAAACTAAGTAAGTAAAAATTCCCCAGGTTGATACTGTTGCGGATGACCCAGTGCTGGAGCATCATCTACTGCAGTGACTGCTCATGGTCAAGCTACAGCTGCTTTCCACAGGGAGGAGCTTTTGAGTGTGGCTGGCTGCTACTCTGTGTGGGTGAGTACTTCAGAAGAGGGGCTGGGGTGGGACTCTTGGGCCCTCTTGTCCCCCTGACCAAACACTGCACTGCTGTTGTGTGGATGGTGACCATCGTGCTGTCCTCCCTGCCGTGCTTGGATGGTGGTGACCCTCGGCAGTCCTCGTCAGACCACGGGCCTTGCTGTCCTCTCAAGAACAGAGCCTTGCGGGTGAGGTCCTCTGCGAGCTGACACCTGGGCAGTGACCACCATGCCTGGGACACTTCCCTCCCCAAGCCTGCCATCAGCCATGTGTTCAAAGCAACACAAAAGCTTTTCTCAAAGGCAGTTTGTGTGTTACTGCTGAGATATATGGCCCTGAGAATAAAATGTTAAAATCACCCAAGCCTATACATGCATCTTGTCTGAACTACTTCTTCCTGTGCTTTGGGGCAGCTCAGCATCACACAAGTGTTACCCAGCTTAGGGCAGGATGATGCTGTCACTCTCCTTTCTCTGCGTGTCTGCCTTGAGAGCAACCACTGGTAGATCCATCCTACACCTTGGTTTTCACGGAGAGTTTTTAACAGCTCACTGCTCTTTTTGTGTTCTGTTAGGACTCTCTGCATTTTCTACTGTGACCATTTCTTTTGTGGCCTTCCCTACACTCCTTTTTACTGAACTCCACAGGGTGAAAAACAGTGAAATAAACAGAGGGGAGACAAACAATGGCATGTGTGAAAATCAGCATGTGTGAAGGAATGGAAAGGTTCATTCTTGGGGGACCAGCAGATAACTGCAAGGCATGCTCCTAAGGGAAGACTGTGCCATGATTCTTGGCCACGGGAACATTTCCCAGGGAGAGTATGTGCCAAAAGCTGTGACAGTTTAAGCATTTTAGCAGGTTCAATATGTGCCATCCTAGAAAAATGCTGAGGGGAGTGGGAGTCTGGTGGAAGGCGCTAGGGCAGAGTCTCCATTGGCCCCCAAGGTACAAAAAAATGGAAATGGTCTGATTTCTGACTGGAGCTCTAAAAAAATAAAAAGGCCTTCTTCCCGGGACACCTCTGCCACACAGACCTTTTGGAGAGTAGCATTTCTGTCCCAAGAACCCCAAATGGCTCCATTAAAACAGTAAGTTCCAGATGACAGCTACATCACAGGCTTATCTTTAGAGGGTAGTGCTGCTCCAGCTGAGATTTAAAGGCCTGTGCAGGTTCCCCTAATTTGATTAGAGGGCTGGCTTGGATGGGCAGGCTATTACAGCTTCAAAGGCACTAAAGCTGCCTGGGCGCTGATGGGTTTATGAAACATTGTTTCTCACTTCATTGCAGCTCCCACAAAGAATTATTAGATCAGGTTAGTGATAGATACCTAATAAAGAATGTCTCTATGAGGCAGTTTATTTCACAGCAAGCTAGTTCCGGACTAGCAGACTGTGAAATCTTGAGGTTCCTACGAGGATAAATATGCTGAAATAAACTGCAATTATATGAACACCTCTGTGCACTTTTTTTTTTTTTTTAAACCTGAAGAAAAAAAGTGTCATTGTGTTAGCCTGAGCTGGAGGTACTTAGCATTGAATTAGCAAACAGACAGTGACAAAAGCAGAGGGTTTTTTCCTTTTAGTAGGCATTGCAAAGCAACTTACAATCTTTTTATTTGCATGGGATGAGAGTTTGCAGCCAAAGATGAAATATGATCTGCTGGTAAGTACCAACCTGTTCTGGCACTGACGGTGCCTGTTTCTCCAGCCTCTCCCAGCTTCCCATGGAACAGTCCAGGGAGAACCTGCAGAATCTCCTCCTCACAGGGACAGGAGGAAGTCCTGCCTGTTACGATCATGTTCCCATTTATGTACTTGCTTGCTGCTATTATCATCTGTCCCTGTGCTTTCAGCTTCCCGAATGTCCTTTTGCAAGATTTCCTCAGCCTGCCATTTGATTTTTATTTGTAATGTTAGGATAAACCTAGAAAGCTTGCTGTAGGGAACTCTGAGATCACTATCAGCCTTCCGGTGTTTTCACTTTCCCCAAAACAAGGGACTATGAGTATGTTTTTTGCCAGGAGAATATTACTTCAGGCAGGCAGATCCCAGGCAATCTGGCCAGGGGCTTTTATAAGCAGTAACATCTTGCTTTTTAAATCTCTTCCTTCTTCACTAACTGCTTGATGTTCTGTGGGTAAAGTAATTTGTTTCCACCACCTTCCCATTGGAGTGGCTGCCTTCTGGGAGCGGGGTCCCCAGAGAGTGCACTGTGGTTCTCTAGTAGTCACACGGACAGACAGGAATTACTAATTGCCTGAGTGCACCGGCAATAAACTAAGACAAGAGGCAGAACTATTGAGGAAGAGCATTAAGTCCCTGCCCTCCAGATTTACTCTGAGACACGTTTGGTATTGCAAGGACTGCCTGGAAAACACGTATTTTAGTGTTTCCCAGATGTCTTGCAGGGAGCAGTCAGAACAGGCTGCAAGACGCCTGTGTCAGTGTTACGGTGGAGGAGGCTGATCTGAGGAGTCTCCTTCCTGCGAGGGCATTGTGTGTGATTCAGCACAGTTCATCCCGTGCTAACGCACATTGTTCCACGTGTGGGATTTCAGACTTTGAAGTAATTTTAGTCTATAGAACCTTTTTTTCTGTTTGTGCAAAGTCTTTTCTTGAGGAAGATGAAATAATTTTCCATTTACAGCTGCCCACACACCTTTGACAATAGCATATGCTGTCTGGTATTACAGAGGTGATAGCATTTCCAGAAGTAACATCTTTTCTGTACAGATCAGTAGGATATGTCTTTCCATCCCTCTCCCATTTTACTTTTTTTTTTTTTCCCCTAAAGATGAAATAAATGCAAAGCTTTCAGTCAGATTGGACCTGGGACAGTGTTTCCCAAATCAATTTTCTCACTATCCCTGCCTTGTAATTAGTAAAAAAACCACCATCATTTTCAATAGCATTCAACCAGGACCCCCTCACTGCACGATGGCAGGAGCCCCGGGTGGTGGTGTAGCCAAGAAGAGGCACTTGTGGAACATGTCGACACGAGTTACGTACAAGGGCCTGGGCGAGAGCTGCCGGTTCAGCCCGGCCCTTCGCTTGCTTTCGCGCTGTTATCAGAACGATGCCGGTTCAGCTTCGGTCGCTTGGAGAAACCCGGGTTAAAGCCCGTGCTCCGGCGGCTGAGGCGGGCGAGTGCCGCGGCGGGAGGCGTGTGTTTCGCTGCGCGGGTCCCGGGGCAGCAGAGCTAGCCCCAAGGCCGGCGAGGCCGGGGACGCTTTCCGCCTCCTCCCCGAGGGACAAGGCCGAGCACCCGCTCCAGCAGCGCCCGGGGCGAAGGGAGAGGCCGAGTTTGCTCAGCCCTCCTCGCAGGAAGACAGCGGCGGCCCGGCGGGGCGGCTGAGGGGACCGCGGGACTCGCCGCTCCCTGTCAGTGCCCGCCGGGGGAGGGGGGCGGGGGGGGGGGGGGGGGCACTGCGGTGCCCTGGCAACGGTGCGCGGCCCCCCCGCGCCCGCGCGCCTCTCTCCCGGCGACCTTCCGGCTGCCGTGCGAACGCAGAGGCGAGCCGGGGGCGGGCTGTGGCCTCAGACTGGCAGCGCCTCCCACCAATAGGCGAGCGGAGCGACGACAGCGCTCCCCGCCCCTCTTCCCGTCCGTCCAACCAGCGCCCCAGCTACAAGCGGAGGGGAGGGACTTCCGCCGCCGGGGAGGCGGTTTTTGTGTGTGTGTGAGTGTGTGTGTGTGTGTGTGTGTGAGTGGTGCGTGCGGGGTCCCGGCTCCCCCGCGGGCGGCGGCGCTTGGGGGGCCCGGCCCGGCCTCCGCGGTCACCGCTGAGGGGCGGCGGCGGGCGGCCCTCCCGGCGGCGCGGCCCCTTCCGCCGGCGCTGAGGGGGGTCCCCCCTTGAGGGGGCCCCAGCGAGAGTGGGGGGCCCCCGCGGGGGCGCCGGGCGGCGGGGTCCCCCCGAGAGCGCGGGGCGGCCCGGCGGCGGTGGCCACGGCGGCTGTTTCCCCGGTTCTCGGCTCCCCGGGCGGGGTGAGGGGCGGGCAGGTGGGCGATGAATGGTTTCAGCACCGAGGAGGACAGCCGGGATGGGCCTCCCGCCGCCCCCTTTTACGGCCAGAGCTGCTGCCTCATCGACGACGGGGACCGCTGCGTGCGCCCCGCCGGCAACGCGTCCTTCAGCAAGAGGATCCAGAAGAGCATCTCGCAGAAGAAGCTGAAGCTGGACATCGACAAAAGTGTGAGTTGCGGCCTCCGCTGGTCCTGCCCGCCGCCTCCGAGCCCCCTCCCCGAGGAGCCGGCCGGCCGGGCGCGCCTTGCCGTCCCCAGCCCGCCACCGCACTGCGGTCCCTGCCCGGGGAGGCCGCGCTCCCTGCGCCGCGGGCGGCGGAAAGTTGCTTATCCGCCCGGCGAGTTGAGCTTTGCGGTTGCCTTGGGGAGTTCGCTTAACCCCCACAAGCTGTGGGGAGAGGGGGGTGCGAAGAGCGATGCTTTGTGTTGCAAACTCGGCTCCTCTGGATCGCGGTTTCCCATTTTCGGTGTTGCTGCGCCAGGGTAAGAGAAGAACATGCCTGGGTAAAGATGCGGCTTTTCCTCATGGCACTGATTATCTCGTGAGGGTTAATGAAGCAGCACTAAAAACCGTGTTTGGGAGGAAAGCTCTCATGCGGTGGGGAGCAGCTGATGTTCAGGGGGAGCAAAGGAGCGGAGCCGTCTATTGCTTCGGAGGCAATAGTGCTATTTTAATTTCAGTTTCCTTTTGAAAACCGCTGATGCTGCTAGGTTAAATCAACAGTATGGGTTGCTGTTTCAGTTAGGTGTCACTGACATTATTTTTTTACTTGGTAAGAATTCATGTTCTAGCGAAGCAGATTATTAAAAATGAACTATTGCACGTAACTCAAAAGGTGAGCTGTGCAGCCCCTTAAACGGAGCACTCGTGCGCTTGTTCGCTGGTCAGCACTAAACAGCTCAATTTGCTGCTGACCGCTCAATGACGTTAAATGACAGCTGTCAGCTCAAGATAGAAACCGGTCGTTTGCCGAGTAGAGAAGTAGGTAGAGCAGAGTAGCCCGCCAAGATTACAGAAGGAATTTCTCAGAAGTGACTTGGTTAATGAAATTCTGCTCTGCATGCTGTTCTTACCTCATCTTTAAAGATTAAAACCATTAGAAACAAACAAACAAAAAAAAGGTGATGTTTTGAGTCAGTCTGTTTGGCAGCTTCCCCAGTTGGTTAAGTTCCTTTTGCACACCCAAAATACATCATGTCACAGGAAGAGAGTGACTCAATTTAAAATACAATCTTATTAAAAAACAGAGCATTTCTCCTGGTTGTAGTCCTCAGCAGATTTGGCTGGTGGTATAGTAATTTCTTTCATTTTAGAAATGATTCTTTGTTGACAGATGTAAGGCTTTAGAAATAGAAAGAGGAAATCAGACTAATGAACTCAAAATGAAGGGAAGGTATGAAGCGGGCTGCATAAAGTGATTTCAAATGTAGGATGCCTGTGTCACCTGAAGACATTTTTGCCTTACAGGTATCAAATATTTCTGATCATTTGTGGTCCTTTGTTGTATACATGCTAGTTCTAGTGAGATAATATCTGTTAAAAAGGGGGTTCCATGGCAGGATAACCTATAGGAAAGATTTTTGGTTTTGGTTTGCTTGTTTTAATTGAGGTAATTAGCCAACTTTTGTTTGATCTAGATATTGAAATACTTGCATTAATAACCTCATGTACTGTATTTAAACCAGAAAACTCACAAGAGCGGAACAGAATGATGTGTTTCTCGATAGTTACCTGGAAGTAAGTCCTGAAGCAAATGCACTTCCCCCAGACAATTACCTGTTTTTTTCTGACATGTGATTGCAACCATAAAAAAATATATATTATCTGCAGGGTTTCAGGTTCAGCTGGAGCTCTTGAGTCCTTCCTTTTCCTTGCCTTTAGTCTTTGTAATGTAAATTATCTCTAACTCAAGAGTACGATATCAGTCCTGGAGTTTAAGATTAGAAATTCTTTAATGTCATGCCAGTCATGAGGGATGCACGCCGTAATACTGGTGTCTAAGCAGTTGCTGTTGAATGCTGTTTCTACAGTACCTGTTCTGATTGCTTTTTCACCACTTCTGATTCTTAGGTGAGACATCTGTATATTTGTGATTTTCATAAGAACTTCATTCAAAGTGTCCGAAACAAAAGAAAGAGGAAGACAAGTGATGATGGAGGTGACTCTCCTGAGCATGACACGGATGTCCCGGAGGTTAGTGGGTGCCAAGTGGGTGTAGGATGATTTACCAATTTTGAGCATGTTAAATTTTGACTTGGATGTTTTCATGTATCAGGAAATATTTACATTTTAAATTGCAACTCCACTGAAACTGCTGTGGAGTTACTCTCCTTTTCCAGAAAGACTTTTTTTCTGATGTGTAATGTCCTCATTTTCTTTTTCATTCCTGTATGAATTATTTCCCTAGGTAAAGCTTTCTATGAAAAGAGGTATGATAAGGTAACTGCACAGCTTCATGTACATGCTGCTTCCAAACAGAGAGCTGTTAAAACAGTATTTGCTACTAATTCTTTTTTAAAGGT
This sequence comes from Grus americana, assembly GCF_028858705.1. Lineage (NCBI taxonomy): Eukaryota > Metazoa > Chordata > Aves > Gruiformes > Gruidae > Grus > Grus americana. The sequence continues at coordinate 8,041,558 of NC_072865.1, forward strand.
AAAAATAAGTTATTTGCAGTGGTGACTGAGGCCCCGATGCGGTTCTTTGTTACCTAGCATGCATCGTTTTGCAAATACACTAGAGAATCCAATAGGTCAGTCTCTCTATGTCTGGGTATGTGATATCGAGGGATATTAAGCTTCTCCAGACCTTCGTATATTTAGTATTTTGGCATTATTTAAAACTACCTTCAAATAATTCATAACATCTTTTTATATTCAGGAAATAGGTCTGTTTTGTGGTTTTGTTTTGGTTTTTCTTTTTCTGTGTTACAAAACTCTAGAATAATCTCTTGTCTGTGCCATTGTGTTCTGTATTTGCTTTGATGATGTTTCTGGTACTGTTGACACTGCAAAAAGTTGTGCAGAGGTGATGTTCGTGGAGGAGCTGAGCTCTGGCCACGTCAGCAGAGCCCTCTGCTGGAAATGCCACACGTATTGGCAAAAAGCATTTTATTTCTGGAAAAAGGCACCAAGAATCGTTTTGCCAGCAAAGCTGTGTCTTGACTGCAAAGCTGTGTCCACACACGTCCTGTGTGGAGGTGTTGAAAGAGTAGCGAGTTTTTTGTTTGTTTGTTTGTTTTAAGGATATTAGACATTTTGTTGTAGCTGTTTGTGTTTCCATTCTACAAAGTTCTCTGTCAAAACTTTCCCATACAGGCTTTAAGTTAGTTGCCAGGATGATTGGTGAAGACCCAGCTGGCATCTAACAGTGTTAGAGCTGTACAGCATGCAGGGTATTTGGTGGTTAAAAACTGAGGGATGCACATCACCTAACTGAACAGGCACCTCTGCAGTGTGTCAATTTTAATGTCATTTTCCTCTTGGTTTTCAGGAGAGATTCCTTTTGTCTTTGAAACATGGCATTTTCCACATGATCTTCATCTTCCTTCCTGTAACCTCTCCCACCACCACCCTTGCTTTTAAACAGTGCACTTCCCCTTGAAGTATTTGAATTTCATTTCTTCTCTGTCTCTGTACTCTGTTTTATGTCACAAGCCATTTGTTCAGTGCCTGCTAAATTGGTGTTTCATGTGTGAGCTTTTTAAACCTTCTGGGAACAAAAGGTTCCCCTTTGCTTGGAGGTTGCAGAGGTATAATTGAGAGCAGAAATTGGCCAGCAATTCTGTTGACAGCATGTGAACCAGAACAAAATTTTGTATTTCCCTGAGGCTATTTTGGTCCTTTAGCATTAACAAATACAAAATATACTTAGATTTGTCAGTAAGGCAAGTCGATGTGGTTCTGAATGCAGGCAAGGAGCAGTCCTGTTGAGGAAGAAATTGTTATTTGCCTAACAGAAGCTAAAGGTAGTGCTCATCCTCTCTTCTCTGCATCACTTCCAGGTTGACTTGTTCCAGCTCCAAGTGAATACTCTGCGACGTTACAAGAGACATTATAAGTTGCAGACTAGGCCTGGACTCAACAAGGCTCAGCTAGCAGAAGTAAGTGACAACAGAGGTAGTATCATCTCTGTTATTAAAAAACTTTTTATCTTCTCTGCTGAAGTGCACATTTCTTAGACACTAATACCGGTAAGTGACTCTCTCGCTAGTGTGTGCTGTATGCTCTGCAAAGGTTTCAAGGGATGACGCCAACAAAAAAACGTGTGTTTTCTTTCACCTGAGAAAGCCATGGAATACATGGAAGCTGGCCTTGAAAGCATGTTTTAGTAACTCGCTTTTCTCTACTTCCTTTCCCTCCTTGTTCATGGTCACAATCCGTTACCTTTAGGGAGCAGAATCAGAACCTAGTTTCCAGTGGCTGAAGATGGCTGTTGTACTGAAACTCAGACTTACACGCTACTAGTCACCTTAAGTGCCCCTGTTTGATTTCTTTCCTTACAGGCACTTGAACTGGTTGGAATTGCTTCTTATGAAAGGCAAAATCACTGACCATGACTTCAGATTCCTTATTTCCCTCCCTTGTCCTGATGTCTTATGATTCTGTGTTAAGTCAATAAAAGGCCGTTTCCTTAAGAGCCTCTACTGCTGCTTTCTCACCATATGGGGTACTTGATAAGAAAGGACTCTCTGTAACTCTTTATTATTAGGGCTAGTTGTGCTTGGTGTGCATCTGCTCTGCTCTCTTTCCTGACTTGATCTGAAGGCATTCTGTGGGAAAGTCTTCTCTAAACTTGAAAAAACTGTAGCAGTTACTGAATGGTAATGAGATTTGTTTTGTAAGCTGAGGCTTTCACAACTGTCTGCCCAAAACTCTCTGTTTTGCTTTTGCTTTAAAGAACAACAATCAGCAGACCAAAAAAGACAGCAAGACACTGTCTTGCTCTCTTTCAAAGTCAACTAGGGAATGCATATACAGAATATAGAGAGCGTGTAGTGCATGTAGGAGTAAGGTGAACAAAGCAGGGTGGGTGTACGTCCTCATTAGTAGTTCCAATTTGTCATGTTCTAACTAACCAGTTCATAGTCTCTCAGCTACCTCCTGCCGTGAAGGACCACTTGCTTAGGCAATTTACCATGAATGTGCCCAGGAGGGAAAAAAAAACCAGAAAAAAACCCCAAACTACTATGCAAGTGGAAAATAAAGGAAGCCTAACTTAAAGTTGTCACACACTTCCCAGATTTCCTGTGAAGTCTGAGCAGCTTTGACCCTACGCTGGATCCTCGTCCAGCTCCCATGCTTGAATCACTGCTGCCTGAGGCTCTTAGATTCCTGCTGCTACCCCACCGTAAGGAAAACTCAAACTTCCATAAATCTTCTTGGAGTGACTTATTGCTCAACCCGCATCAACATCCAGTTCTGGAGCCATGTTGGGTACCAAAAAAGAGCTTCTTGCATATGAGAAGCGGATCTCATCCAGCTCCATCATGTTTTCTACATTCCTTTTCTGAGGAAAAAGCAGCTAATGGTTCAAGGCTTATGCTAGTGTCAGAGAGGAGTAGCCCTAACCAAATCCTAACCCTCCCATTGCAAATCCTCTGGTGTTCCTTCCAGTGAAAACTTATCCAGTGTGTTTTCCTTTGGACTCTAAAACTTTGCTACGTCTGGTTCACACAGCAAAATGTTTCAGTATTTCTGACACTCTCCTTTAAAATACTGAGATGCAGGGAAAACTTGCTCTCCAGATAATCTCGGCGTGAAATGCCGCTTAGGAGAGGCTATGCTGCTTTGGCAGGAGGACATTCTGGTTTCCAAATTCCGCTTGTAGGTTGGCTGCAAATACTGCTGACATAGCAAGGCTATGCTATGTTCATATGCACGTTCCAGCTGTAAAGAGAGAGAGACGTAAATGAGGACTTTGACCGTTTGAATCAGTGCATGTTTGACAAAGAATATTACATTCAGTGGCCGTAAAATCTTTTTTGGAAAGTGAAGAGAAACCCTGTTCTGATTATTTCTACTTTTTAATTTCAGAATTTCTGTCTCTTTACATGTTGTCCTTCTAGACTGTCAGTCGTCACTTCAGGAATATTCCTGTGAATGAGAAAGAGACGCTTGCGTATTTCATCTATATGGTGAAGAACAACAAGAGCAGGCTGGACCAGAAATCAGAAGGTAGCAAGCAACTAGAATGAAGATTAACAAGACTTGGAGTAAGAGAGACCTTGAAGGAACAGATGGTATTGTGCATTTTAGGTATATAAAAACTGTTGAAGTATATTGTAAATTTTTTTTTAAATGCAGTAAGTCTGGATGACAGAAAAAAATACAGACATTCTTATCAGGAGAGTTTGAAAACATGCACCCTGCATGTTTCTGAAGACTTCTTCCCCTCATTTCAAAGTCGCATTGGAATAAAGAAATGAGGATAATGGGGAAACCACGTAAACCTGTAGGACTGTGGAGTTCGTCAACTTGGTGTTTTAAACCGTTTCTGGAAATCTGCATCTCAGTGCAATTCAGATCACAAGTGGATTTTTTTCACTGAATTCAGGCTGCATCAGAAACCACCATGCAGTTTTTCTTGGCACAGGACTGGAATAGTGGCAGAGATAAAATTCATTATTGAGGTGCATGGGTCAGAAGTTTGTCTGAAGCTTGCTCCCCACCTACACATGCTCTGTCTTGCTTTGATTCAGTGCTTCAAGTCCCAAACTTCTACAGATGCTCCAGCTCACCAGATATACTACAGTGAACACTACTTGACTAGTCTGAAATTGATTTTTCTTTTTTCACCATTTTTCCTCCTGCCCCCTTCCAACATGAATGCCAAACAACTCTGCAATCTCTTTTTCTAATTCCTTTTATTTAAGAACTCACTAATTAATTGTCTGTAAGCATTTAAAAACTGTGTTTCCTCAGAATATGGTATTAAGGCAAATACAGCTTATTTGCTGAGTTTGATCATGTTGGTAGAAATGCTTGTTTAATTCACTTATGGTATTTCCCTTGTATTCAAGGCTCAGTGACGGTAGGTGAAACAATGGCTTAAGACATCAGTCTCTTATGTCTGTGTCAGATCAGGTATCAATCACAAATGATGTGAATTTTATACTGAAGCTAGTCTTTAGCAGGTGTCACAAAACTGCTGTGTGGGCTCAGCACTCTTTGTTTAGTATAAAGCAGACTTACGCTGATGGGTGCAGCACCATAACCGGGGTGGTGAACTGACTGGAGCTTGATGCTTTTCATCTGTCTTTGCAATGGGCAAAAAGTATCGAAGCACTTGCCTTTTGTGAGCGTTACGTGTGCTTTTGTAAGAGCTGTGTGAGTGGAGGGTGGCATGCTGGTGCTCTCTAACTGGCCACTGTAGGAGGAGATCACTCTGATTTTGTTATTTAAAGCCAAGGTGTCCTTACAAATAACACAGTGGTTATTTTGGCAAAAGGAGCTTATAAAAGTGTTGGTCATGACTGACTGTTCTCCAGTGACCTCAAATTCTATTCAAGGGGATCTCATGATTTAAAGCACCACTCTGTTTCTTTGCTGTCCTAACCAATGTCTCCATTGTGTTACAAGATGCCAAGACTCCACATAGAGAGTATATTCTCGACAAGCCTTAATCAACGAACTGAACAGTGGAAAACTTTGGCTAGTATTTTGTCAATGGCAGGTTTTAATACTCCAAAACTGGATGAAGCTTTGTTGAAGAGCTAAACACACAGATCACAATCCCAGCTTAGTACTGCATCACGTTTTGTAAGGTGTGAAGGGTTCACAGAGAAGCTCTTGTTGAAGCTCTCCCAGGGTCTCTTTAAAAATCAAGTCACAATTTAAAGCAAGCTGTTCACATCAGCTCTGAAGTGTTTGCTAGTACTCCAAAAACATGGTCAACAAACTTCAACATGTCTAAGTCCTGTGTCATAGGCAGAAATACTCTGTTATGGTACATGTCCCATTTGTGAAGTTTTGGGGAGTGTGATTGTTTCGGCATTCCTTGTTCGATTCGGTATGGATTTTAAGAACATCAGACAAGAGGAAGGTTCAAGGAATGAGGAGAGAATGTCTTGCATTGGTATTTCATGAATGTTTAAAAATTTCCTAATTACACTGGTCCTTTCCTTATTGAAAGGATGGAGTAATTCCCACATCAGTCAACATGATCTGGCTTCTCTCATTCAGGACAGATAGCTAACGGGGTACATTCTCTGACTGCATGTTAATCTTCAAAGTACTCATGTAATCAGAGGATATTACCAAGGAAAAATGAGTTTCTGAGAGGGTAATGCCTCATTGTAACTTCTAGACCAAAACTGTAAAAATGTAGTTTGTTTGGGGTTTACTTTTTTGTTGTTGTATTTTGTTTTGTTTTATTTCAAAGAGTAAATAAATCTGTTGGGGTGTTTTAGCAGCCAGCAGCAAAATGATTCTTTTCAAGGAAATATGGTGGCAGGTTCCATCTGTTCAGGTGTATTCACTGGAATGCTTTTGTGTAGAGGTGGTATCCAGGAAACTTTTTTTTTTTTTTCTGAAAATAGTCAATTGATGTGAAATGTGATCCTTGTTGGTTTCACTCTTAAAGCAATTATACTTTTTTGAAAAAATTCTTAGTGAAGTGTGATGATAAAGAGATGTTTACCAGCCATTAGCAGTTGTTTATAAGGTGGAAAGCTTGGAGGCAAGACACCAAAGAAACAGAGGAATCTTTGGTTGTCGGACCCCATGGCCTTGTAAACCCTTGCAAATGCCTTATTACCTTGTTCTCAACTTAGCTAGAGCAGAACGCCTTGAGCAAAAGAAAGCCGATGTCTTGTTGGAAGGGTTAGCCACTTTATGGCTCCCATGCTATAAACTGAAATCACACGTCAATTCAGTAGCAATATCCATGTTCAGGGTGCCTGTGATTCTTGAAAAGCATTTAGTGTCTAATAACCAGAAAACGCAACAATGCAATTGTCGTTCTGTATAATACCATTCTGTGTATTTGATTCCTTATGCTGCATGCCAATTAAAAAAGACTTTCCAACTTTTTGTTTTAAACTTCAAAGTAAATGTGTTTGAACCTCACACTTGTGAAGCCATGAGGTGGGACGTTTTCTCAGCACTTTTAGATGGGACTTGTTGGAAAGGTGGAAGACCCAAATCACTTTGGCTGGTATGATAAGATTTCTTTTTTTTTCCTTTTACATTTTGCTTTTCACAGATGGGCCTTAAATTCTGTCTAGCTTTGAACCATGGAGCACAAGCCTTGGGGGCATGGAGGATGACAGATGTCATCTTCCATTTATAATAGTGGAAGCTTATTTCTTACAAGCCTGCATAGGTGACATTCACCCTGGGGCAGAGGAATCATCTTTGTAGCCCTCCAGCCATAATATAGCCTAATTCAATTACATAGCCTAATTCAATTCTCATTGAAGAGTTGCATTAACTTCATTAGACTTCTGAATAGATCCAAAGCCATTAGTATGAAATCCAAATAATGCGGAAACATCTCTTCTGGGGTTAATTTCATCCTGTATGCCGACCCTGTCTTTACTTTAAGGGAAGAAGAAGAAATCATTGGTGGTAGTTACTGGCTTGAGCTCAGCTGAAGTGAGTTGGAAGCATGCGAAGACTTGAGTCAGTGGCAATCTGATGGCTGAAAAGTGCAAATATATCCAAGGAGGCTGTGTTAGAATGCAGGTTGTTGGTTTTTTTAAAAAATTTCTGCATCTCAAAGAATACCATATATCAACTTGAAGTAAACAATTGCATTAAAAGCCAATGTTTCTTTTGCCAGGCACTTTAGATGCTCAGCCTGAGAAAAGCAGAGTGGGCAGATTTGTACCACTTGTCCCCAGTACTCCAGTGTCCCACTTTTCCTTAGAAATGTGGCTGTAAACCACTAGATAGCCTGGAGTGCAAGACTTGACCAAAACATATCAAGTCTGGCATTTAAAGTTAGTCTTAAGTGCAAGCTGGCTTCAGAGAGGCTTTGAAATCAAGAGCCAAAATAATCCACAGTAAGGGCGAGTTTTCAAGCGGGTCATGATGGCACAGAGAAGATGAAACAGGACATGGCCCACAGAGAGACCGAACAAAACACACTTCCACCGTTAGCAACGTGGAGGAAGATTTGTTCTGTGTTAGCTCTTGTAATGGATGTTTTATGAGAGGGGAAGAAGGGGGGAGCGGTGCACTTTACGTCTTTTGGTTGAGCCAAATGTAAATACCAATGGGAGATCTTCAGCAGTAACTGCAGTTGAAGGGGAGAGAAATGGTCTGCTGGGGGACTGTTTATTTAAATTCACAGATCGTTATACTTCCCAGGAGCACTAGAGTCACTTTGCCTCTACAGTTTAAAAGAGTGGGTAATCCAAGCTAGCCTCCTGTACAAAAGGAGTCCTTGTACTGCCCAGAGTATTGACTGAAGAGTCCCAAAGGTGAAGGAATGTTATTGATGCCTCACTCCTCTTGTCACTGATGCCCTTTAGCCATCTCTAGCTTATCAAGTTAGGAAGTTTTCATTTTCCACTTTCAAAGTGCAAATGAACCGTTACGATGTAAGATACTCCTTGCACTTTTCACAGCTATCCCTGGTCTCGTGTTTTTGACTTGCCTGTGAACGCATCTGTTTGGAATGAATTAAATGGTTGAAGAAAGTGTGGGGAGAGGGAAGGGGGCTCCTGCCTTAAACCTGAACTTTCCTTGCAAGCAACTCTGCAGGCCATCCTGTACGTCAGCAGGCTCCAGGAGCCTCTTACTTAGCTGAGCCCAAGCAGGGCTGGGTTTACTCCCATCCTAGCTCCGCAGCTAGAGTGCAGGGGAGGCGAATAGCAGGTAACTTGCAGAATGGCTTGGAGTCTTTTAGTGGGCTTACTGGGAGAGAAAAACTCTGTTCCCTCTTCTGTTTCTGGCCTCCATGTGTTGTGCTGATCTTATGCCAAATGTTTTGGACACCTTGTATTTTTAACTGTAATATAGCTGTGTATTGTTAAAGCAACTTAGTAACTTATAGCAAAAACTGTAGAACTCGTTTCTCTGAGGTGTAGGAAATGTCCTGCTTCCACTGTGTATGAGACTTTAACTCTGTACTGTCTGACAAAGATAAAATGCTGAATTTCACTTTAATAAATGATCTATCTAGCAGCAAGGCCTACATTCCCTTCTGTTGCCCTTTCTGCCCTTAGCGCTTTTGGCTCCAGAGCCCATGGAGTTTTGCTTTATGTGGATGTTTTGTGCCAGGCTTGTCCAATTCACTGTCATTTCCCACCCACCTCCCCAGGGCCCAAAATGTTGCAGACACGGAGGGGAGGATGGCACTGCTGACTAGGATATGTCAAGCCTGCAGTAGAAAGTTCAGGTGATGGGTTATTTTGTGACAAACCTGTGTGGGTTGCAGGGATGCAAATCATGGCGTCTTTCAAATGCAAGAAAAAGATGACTCACAAGAAAGATGGAGGTTGTTGGAGAGCCACGTAACCATGCATTTTGGGGAGTGTTGGGGTTTTCTATGATGGGGATACCCCTCCCCCATCATGAACAGTCAAGTGCAGCATCTCATTTGATTCATGTTTCCTAATGAATCTTCTTTGTCTAGTTCAACCCTGTGCTGCTGCTTCCTTCTCAAGTACACCCTTGGCTATGTTTCGTGCATGAATTCTAGCTCCCATTGTCTGGAGTCGAATCTGCCTGCCAAGCTGACCAGGTGGGTGCTACCCCAGAGCAATGCTGACATGCAGCATCCCAGCGTTCAATCAGTTAAGCTGCAAGATCCTTTTCCATGTCACACTTTGTTTCATTTCTTTTTCCCACATTGCTCCTCTTCTTCCTGACCGTCAGCCTTCTAGGCAAAGACGCCGCACTTTTTTTGCTGGAGTGAGTGATGCCAGAAACTGGGGCTTGAATGCTTGTTCTCCTGAACCCTGTCATGGCGTTTCCTAAGGCTCTGCTGGCACTGTGTCAGGCATACTTTAGCCTTGATTTTTAGCCAGGAAAGAGGTGGTAGTCTAACTTTTCAGACACTTGGGCTCTCATAGAGGAGGATGATAGGATGTTGAGAGTTTTACACTCAAAATACATGACCTGAATTTATCACTGTCAAATTAAATTACACTGTTGACGCGCAGTAGAGATTTGCACAGATAATTCTCTCCGAAACAATCCCGCAACATCTCCTGTATCCTTATTCCTTGGTGCTGTCCTACAGCCAACTGACCTGTCTCTTCCTCATTGTTCCATTCATGGCAAGGGCTAAAATGCCCTCTGGGAGGAGGGTGGCAGCTTTGTTGCCGCTGTATGGTGACTTCCAGCCGTGCAGAACGTGCCTATTGATACTGCCAGTGATGTATGCAGGAGGCATTGGTCCCCCCTGTCCTACACCCCAGGGAATTAACTTTCAGTAGGGGACTGCAGGGAAGAGACCTTAGAGAACTGAATCAAGTTGTGTTGGTGCTTTCGTCTGCTGTGAGAAACCATCAGCGATCAGTAGTTATGTTTGAATCTAATATTCTCTTAGCTAAAGACTGAGCTGATGCATCAGAAACAGATCCCAGTATCCTTAGTGCCTGCATTTGTGGTCGTGTCTGGAGGTCTTTGCAATGAACTGGGATCTTTTTGTGCGAGGCAATGTGTTGCCATGCTACGAGAGTGTTGTCCCTGTCTCGGGGAGCTCTCAGTTGAAGGCAGGACCAGAGGTGACACAGGTGGGTGCCACAAAACAAGGAGAAAGGGAGGATCACTTCACAGGGCATGACCTGTGTGTTGTCAAACTTTTTTAGGAGATACCAGGGAAAAGTCCTCAGGTGAGGACAAGGGCAGTATGCCCCAGTGGAAGGGCAAAAGCCATGTCATTTGCGTTTCCAAATTGGCGAGCGTGGGCTCTTCTGCCAGCACAGTGAGAAGGTGTCCTGCCCAGGGAGGAAAGGCAGAAGGGCCGAAGGAGGACAGCTGTAAGCAGCAACCTGTTGTGCAGGTGCCGTCTTTAGCATCAGAGGGGATAATGGACCCTCTGGTGATACAAATAAACTCTGCCAGCTAGTCGGTTATTTGTGTAGGCTAATGAATAATGTTGGTTAATCTCATATTTGCTCCCTGCCAAGAAAGACACAGAGGATTTCAAGCTCAAAACCAAGGAGGAATCTGCGAAGCCTTTGTAACGTATTCACGCTGAGAAGCTAAGCAACGAGCAGGTTGATCTGATGGGCCTAACCCTGCGCGTACCTCTCTGGGCTCCCTGCTGCCGTGCGAGGGCAGTGTTTGCTCAGTAACCCGGAGGTGGGTGCTCTGCAGCTGCACCTCTGAGCCCAGGGCTGGGCAGCCGGCCGGGGGGGACCAGAGTCATTCTCCTGTCCCCAAGATGCCTCCTCAGAAGGAGCTGGCTGTACTTGTCAGATACCGGAAGCAGGATTATGCTGTAGTGGGATGTGAAGATCATAAAAATGGTTTGTTTGAGATTTGGGGGTTTTTTTTCCTGGTTAGACATTGAAATTGAACACGTCCGATTCTCTGCGTGAGCTGTCCTATGGCCTCCTCGCAATGTTGATGGAAACCAGGCTTCGGTTCTCTGCTCCCCAGCAGAAAGGGCAGTGCAGAGGACTGGGGAAAAATGCGAATGTGGATTTAATGGTTTTATGTTTGAGAGATGTGTTTGAGCAAGCTGAGTGCGCAGGGGAGAGCCTTAGGGCTTGCTTTTCTTTTTTCCTTTTTTTTTATATTTCCCCTGTATCCAATAAGGACTGACTGCATGGGTCTGCCAGCACTCAATCGCACTTTGCCAGGAGCTAGAGCTGATTTCACATCTCTTATCCTTGCAGGCAGTGTTGGCTTCTTCCCTAAGTACCTCAAAGCCCCCTGATGTGCTTTTACTTAATTGGTTTTGGAACTTTCTCCAAGATCTGCTCCCTTTACGTGTTGTAGGAAGTACTCAGTGATTGCTGCGGCATCCTCAGCAGGGAGCACCAAGGTGCGTGTAGGGAAGAGCAGAGACTGCAAGACAGGGGAAGAGGGAAGTGTCAGGTGGCTGAGATGGCTCTGCTGCTTCTACCACATCAGGAATGTCAAGGGACCAGAGGGCACAGTGATGGGCACCGCATTAGCCAGCTCGCTAACCCAGTTTGTGGTCGCAAAGCAGAGACGAGGATCTGAGTGCAAGAGGTGTGTGAGCATTGCCTGTGTCTCTCCCTAGTCTTGGCGCCTGGGTGGGCAAGTCCGTCTTCAGAAAAGGGGAGGTGGTGGGTTGCATCCACTGGCCCTGGGGGCAGCTTGTTCGTAGCTCGGTTTGGTGTCTGGGTTTTCGCCAGCTCCTGCGCCTGTTGAGCAGACGGTAGGCCGCCAGCCATGGCCTGGCAGGCAGCCCTGAGCAATCTGATCCCCTGTTTGGTGGCTTGCCGGCCACACTGCCGGCCCTTCGTTGGGCTGGGGTGGGAAAGGCAGCCGCCACATCCAGCCCCTCTGTGCAGAGCTGTTGGGGAAACAACCCAGGACCTTCCCAGCTCTGCCCGGCCACAGAGGGCCACCAGGATCCCTGTAGGTGTCCCAAAACGGGACTGTTCAGTCCCATTAATTATTTTTTTCCTGGAATTTCCACTGGTTTACTGGGCATAACCCCTGGCCTTTATGTAAAAAGTGAAGTTGGGATTCAGGAGCCCTTGGTGCACTACTGCTGGCCTCAACACTCACTTCAGCCCTCCGCGTCTGCATTTTCCTGGGGATAAAAAGCAAGTTGCAAGCTCTTCATTGGCACAGTGATAGCACCATGTACAGGCACGGCTTTTCTTATTAGGCGAGCACAAAGTACAGTACCAGAGAGCTGTTTGTCCTCCTCCCTTCTCTCCTTGTCCTGATCCTGTTTTCCCCACTCCTCCCTGCTGCTCATCTGCTCCGAGTCCTTCATGCACTCCCCAAAGCAGGCTAACACAGGTATCTCCACAAGAACCTTTCCTCCTCTTTATGCCAAGTTCCTAGAAATAGGAGCCTAAAAGGGCATTGGGCATGGAATTGCGTGGGTTTAGCCCTAAGCAGCTGGCTTGGTTCCTGGACGTTTCGCAGAGTTGTTGAATGCAGCAGCCCAGGCTTGAGTTTGAGTCAAGCTGCTGAGCTTCAGTGCAAAGCCTGTCCACTCTCCATCAGACGTGGGACCAAAGTAGTGGGAGCTTAACAGCAAAGGTGAGCAGAGGAGGGAGTTTCAGGGTTGACACCAGCTTTATGTGCTAGCCCAGACTCGTAACTCCTTTCAGCTTCTCAGGTTGGGAAGGAGCTCTGGCCGAGGAAATTAAATGAGCATGCTCTGGCCCCCATGCCCCCCCAGCTGCTCCTGTGGGTCAGTTACAGGCCATGAGAATTTTGTCAAGGTAACTGCAGTCTAAGAAAAAAAATCCCTTTTCCTCTCAATTCCTCAGCTTTCAGCCACTAGTGACGCCATAAATTCCCCTACTTCTCTGGTTACTGTAAAGTCTTTCAGGGTGGTCAGGACCTGAATTCCTCACGTGAAAGAACAAGCAGGGAAAAAGGAAACTTTGCAAGCAAGGACCTTCCCCGCCTCGGGGATCCGTCGCAAGGAAATGGCGAGGCTCCAAGCGCGTGCTCTCGCCCTGCAGTCCCTCAGCTCAAGCCTCTTGCCTGTCTCGCCCTCCTCTCACCAGCAAATATCCTCCTACCTGCCCACGCTTCCTGCTTGTGCTCCAGCAGGTCCGCCTGATCTGCAGGCTCCTGCAGCTGCGTCAGCTCCAGGTTTGCTATTGCACTTTGGCTTTGGAGTAACCAGGAGGGATGGAGCTTGTCCAGCATCACACAACTGCAGAGATGGCACAGAGTCCTGCTGAGCCAAGTGCTCGACTATTCTTACCCCCTGCCCCGAGCTGTATGGCACTGATCCTTCACGAGATAGCCCCAGCTCCCAGCCAGCTTTCATCCTGGACCTTAAACCCAGCTGCTGCATGGAACACAAGTGGGCTGCTGTGCCACACACATCATCCAGCTTCACCTGAGGGCTGTGCTGAGATGTCGTGGGAGAAGCTCAGCGGGAAATTGGTGATAAAATGTTGTTGCTGCAGGAGAAGCTGCTTGCTAATGGGATTGCTCCACCACTGAGCAGGACAAGGATGGGCCATTCTGCAGAAAGCCATGGTGAGCACCTTTTCTAACCCCACACCAAGCACGTGAGTCTTGTGAAAGGAGTAAATACTCACTTCTCCCAACACCCCACGTTGGGGAAAGGGCCTTCATGGAGTGGAGCAATGAAGGTTGCCTCCGGAGAGGTAGGGGCATGGGGTGGATGGTGAGTTTGTCAGTTGTTGGAAGGATGGTCTTGGGAAGGTTGGCCCACAGTGCAGTGCTCTTGGTCTTCTCCCAGCACAGGCAGCTGCATGGAGAAATACACCCCAGGCAGAGTTCAGTACTAGCAGACCCAAACAGCGACAGTCATAGGGGTGAAAACCCAGAGAGTTTGGATTTGTTTAAAAAATAAAAGAAAAGAAAGAAAGAAAAAAATTTGGAGCCTTCATCTGCCTTGTGGCTCCAGAGTCTTCCCACGCTTGGATGTTATTTCTACAGCTATGGATTGGAAATGCCTCTTCTCTTTAGATGGGTCTCAGCATCACGTGACTCCAGAGGCATGGAGATTTGAGGAAGAACTATTGCATGTCATGAACTTTGCAGCCGAGGGGGCCTCTGTTGGACAGAAAACCTTCCCACCTGAGCGGTACTCCCAGGAGACAGTCTGACTTGGGAGCCAGCAACTGGGCTGAGAGGCTCCGAGTGTTGGGAGAGGATCAAAAAGCTCCCCTGGCAGTAAATCTTTCACCTGCCATGTTACTCACTGGGGCTTGTGGCCATTCCTCCGAGGTCGGCCCCGGGTCAGAATTTCTCCTGTCTCTTTAGCCCCCAAACCTGGAGATTTTTGTCTTATCTTTGACGCCATCTTGACACCGAAAACAAATTATGGCCCAATTACCCTTACTGAGAGGGGCTGGGGCTACCTTAAATGGCCAGAATTATCAGGCGCTTCCTTAAGAGCAAGTAATTAGAGTGGGGTGCAGGATGGGGAGGGGGACAAGGACTGGGGGGGGACCCCTGGCATGGGGCTGCCCTTGCCCCCCTGCTTGGCATGGCAGGAGGGGACGTCCCATCCAGCTCCATCCCATCCCATCCCATCCTACTCACCCTGGCCCAGCCGTGCTGCACCCTTGGGCTCTGGAGAGGCCAGAGCGGAGATGGGGCTCCCCACTGCTCCCCGCCAGCGCAGTGTCTGGGGGGGGTTCCCCCATGCCTCTCCCAGCCCTGTGTCACAGCCGGGGCCAGGCCAGAGAGGCCCCGTGACGGGAGGCAGCAGCCCTGGCCCTGGCCGTGACCTTCGGGGTGACCTTGAGCGAGTCGCTGTCGGGGCTGGGGACCAGCTGCGTGTCTCATCCCGAGCAGGGACATTTCTGTGCTCGTGCCATGAAACAGTGAACAGCAGCATCACGGCTGAACTGCTGTAACAACCCACCTGAAACTTAAAATTTCTTTTTCTTCCCCTCTTTCAGCGACATTAAAAGGCGCTCTCCCCTGCTGTGTGCCTGGGCTTTTCTTGCCCCGGATTGTGCTGTCTGCCTGAAACCAGCAGCCGTTTTGGGGGCCAACACATGCTGAGCTGGGTCCCGTCCCACAGCCTGGAGCATGTTCATCCGGGGGCTGCTGCCCGAGTCTCCCTGCCTGAGGAAGGTGGTGCTGGGTGCCGGCAGAGCCGGGTCCCCTCCAGGATCCAGCCCAGGGAGCAGGGAAGCGGGGCCATGCAGAAATATCGGACGCTCCCCTGGCCTTGCAGGTTTGCTCCAGGTACCCTCGCACTCCTGGGTGAGTGGATGGCTGGGGCTGGGTGTTTCTTTCCCTTTTTTTTTTCCCTTTTTTTTTTTTTTTGTCAGATTGGTATTTTATTTGGCTCCATACTGTCTACCGAGCTGTCCAGTGTAACCCTTCCTTTGCTGCTTCTGAGATAAGAATAGGCTCCCCTGAGATCAGATAAACAGGCCCATAAATACCTACAACAACAACAAGCATGGTCTGGGCTTGGCAGGAAGGGAGAGGGGGGAAAAAAAAAAGGCAAAAAAGGAGCCATTTCTTTGCACACCAAACCCCAGGGGTGCAGAGTGTGGGGTGGGAAGCACCCGATAGCCCCGACAGCCCAGCGCTTGCCCCTGGGCCAGGCAGGGGGGTGAGGAGCCAGGCAGGGCAGGCAGCAGGGCAGCCAGGTCCCTTTCACCGTCCCTCGTGACCGGATTCCCGCGGCAGGGGACACGGCACGTATGATGTTGCCCCGGGGCCAAGCGATCCCTGCGTGCGTGTGCTTCTGTCCGGGCAACTGCAGACCCAAGCCTGCGTGCCGGGAGCATGCTGCTTCCCAACGGCATCAAGTTCACGGCAGGGTCGAGGTGTAGGTGTGTGCGGGGCCACCAACCCTGGCTGATGAGCTAGGCTCTCAAATGCCCAAAAATTCAAAGCTGGTGGCCAAACTGTTCTTCTTCCACCCAGGTTTGGTGCAGCCGGCACCAGGAGCCCTGCTGCTGCCTGCCCGAGGCTGCCGGGACGCCTCTCCCAGCTGCTCAGATTTGCTGCCTGAGGAAGAGAGGCTGCCCCTGTGCAGGGCTCCCCCCCACCCCCCACCCCCCCCCCCCAAAGCTCCTCTCCTTTCGGGGACAAAGGGGGTGATCCCATCCCAGGCTGGACCAGGTCCTGAGCTCATTATCGACACCCTTTTCCATCCCCGCAGTGGTGGAGCTGCATGTGTGGTGCTGCGGTGGGGATGGAGCTCACTGCTTCAGATACACCCCTTCCAAAGCATGTGTTTTGGGGAGCAGTGAAGCCCCAGGGTACAGGAAATGTTTAGTGCTTTTTTTTCACCCACCCTCTCCCAAAACGTTGAGCCAGTCTCACAGGAAAATCCCTTCCTGCGCAGGGAATCCCTCTGCATTGTGGAAACGAAGAGCATTTTCATTTCCAAAATCATGAAGGAGCAAAGGAGGCTGGCACTGGGGACACCTTTCCCAGGAGTTTGCAGCCAGGTACCACCACCAGAAACTCGTGGTAAGAAAAGCAACGATTCTGCGGGTGCAGGCAGAGCATCGCCCCGGCTGTGCAGGGTGCCCCCTTCCCAGAAGCAAAGCTGGAAACCCCTAAGGAAAAAACTGCCAGAGGATTTTGGTGGGGAGGGGAGGGTCCCCAGGCTGCAGATGATGTCTCAGGTAGAGCCTGGTGTGCCCAGAGCAAGGACACGGACTGCTGTGCAGAGTCCCCTGCCTCATGCAAGCAGAGCAAGTCCCAGGTCCCCGTTTAACCCTTTCTCCCATCCGATGCCGAGGGGCGGCCCCGACGGGTGCCGTACGGATACGGGGATACGGGCTGGCACATGTAAATAGGACTGGGCTGGACACGTTAATTGGGCGCTGGATTACAGTGTTAGTGATGGTTTGGGAGCTTTTCTGTAAAAACCCAGCCCTTTAAGGGATTGTGAAACTTAGTCATAAATTGAGATATTTGGGGCTGATTTTCTGTACATTTTTTTCTTTTTTTTTTTTTTCCTTGAATGTGTTTTGTTTTAGAAGTGCCCTGTTCTAGCTTCACTCATGGACTCAGTGCCGTGCTAAACTTTTTATAGCTAGAACAAAACAATACCACTGCAGGCATTGCTCTGCTCAGGCAGTCAATTTTCATCTCAGCCTCATTCAAGAGATCAGAAAACAGATCTGGGGCTGGGAAGGCAGCCGTGCGACGGCTCCGGAGTCAGGGAAGGCTGATTCATGCAGCCTGATCGTTCAGTGAGCTTTAATTATGCCGGCCGTACCCCTCAATGTTTGTGTGTCCATCCGTCTGTATTTGTACACACGCACAAAGTGGTTATAAAACCCACGCTGCTTCCCCACGGGTGAGCTGGTGTATTTCTGGTGTGTGCAGCTGCACATGCACAAATTGATTGATGTGTCAGCGATTTATAAATGTTACATCATTATTTCTATACCTTTAGTCGCAAGAAAAAGCTTGGTTTCAAATAGAAAATTTAATGCTCCCCGCTGAGCCCTCAGATTAACCCTACAATAACGTACAACTCTTTCCCATCTCGATTTTCTTTGCCCCGAGCAGCCGGCTGAGTTTATCCTGGCGTCTCTGGGAACGGCGGCGTGGCCAGGCTGGGAAGGCAGGATCAGGCCCTGAGCCCATGCACACACATCCTGGAAGCCACCCTTCAGTATCAGAGCTCTGTGTGCACAGAATAAAGGAACGAGGATTCGGCTTTAATTATTAAGGATTATTAAGAATTTATGCCTGAGAGGTGACAGACGACTTTGAGCTGTGTGAGCGTTGCTGTGCCTGAGGCTGGCGATATCCGTCGCGTTCAGACGGCGAGGAGGGGATGTTGCTCCTTCCAAAATGTGGCCGAGGCAGCGCCTAAGAGGGGATCCCTCTGAGAAAGTGCTGCCGGTGCCAGAGCCACGCAGGGAAGCTGCCTGGGCAGGGCAGGGGAGCTGAGCCCTGGTTCTCTGTGCAGCAGCAATAAAACCGGGGCTCCACAGCTCTATGGTGCGCGTGTCATCCAGACCTGGCCTGATCCTGCCATCCTTCCCCAAGCCAAATACAAGTCCTGTCCCTCTATAGCAGGTCTCCTGGGTCAGGGGAAAAGGGGTTGTAGCGCCGGGGCAGAGTTTGTGCCCTGGGACAGACTATGGGTGCACGTTGCCAGAGCCCGGCCGTCTCCTGGGGTGCGTAAGCACGGCATAAAGAAGTCCCAAAGGATCCCATGGAGCTGCCCGAGCCCCACGGGAGGGAATTCCCTCCCACGGATCGGCCCCACAGCAGGGCACTGTCTTATGGAGAGTCCTTAATCCCGCAGCACCCCTCACCCCTGCGAGCAGGAGGGCAGGGGGCCTGGCCGCAGCAGCACGATCTCAGGAGCAGGGGAAGGTGTAAGGGTCAGACTCGAGGCTGTTTGCGTAAAGTTTAAATTTTATTTTATTTATTTTTTTTAATTATTCAGTTTTAAATACGTGGTGTGGTGCGCCCGGTCCCTCGGGAAGTGGTCATGCAGATCTGAGGTAGAAAACCCGGCACAGGAGTGTTTCCAAATGCACCTCTAGGTAGTTTCACCGCAGCCACACGTCGGTCAGGCAGCGGACGGGGACGGTGGGGGGGCTCGTATTTACAACAGCAAACGAAGCAAACCGTTTCGGCCCCGGGAGGGCAGAAGCCGCCGATCGAAGGAGCAACGAATACTGCAAACGGGGGAAGGGGCGAGGGGGGAAATGGCCCGGCTGGTCCCCGCTGCCGACGGGGCGGGCAGGATCCGGCCCCGCAAGGCGCCCTTCTCTTGTCTCCCTTGGAGCATCCACCTCGGCGGGGGGGGGGAGCCGGGCCGGGTACCCGCGTCCTGCGCCTGGATGGGCTCCGGGGGCCGGGCCGGGCTCTCTCCGACATTGCACATGGAGGGGCGAGCGGGGAGCGCCGTCGGGGCGGCGGGGCAGCCCTCAGGGGTTCAGTTCCAGAGCCCAGACCTGCTGGGGCCAACCCGTCCGGCCCTTCAGCTTCTTCTCGCCGTGGCCCAAAGGCTGCGAATAGACCTCGGGCTGCTGCGGGAGAGGAGACGGGGGGGGGGAGCGCAGAAAGGAGCGGTCAGGAGCGGAGCGGAGGTCCCGGGGAGGGCTCCCGCCGGTGGCCTGCATCTTGCGCCCGCTTCGGGGCTGCAGCCGAGCCCCGCGGCTCCGAGCGGCTTTTATCAGCCCGAGGATAAAGAGGGTTTTTTGGGAGTCGTGTTCCCCCCCGCAACTCCGCCCGCCGCAGCAAGGGGAGAACCGGCCGCCCTTGATCCGAAACGCACCCGCGCCCGCTCGTCCCTGGAAAGCGGCCGGGAGAGGAGAAGGACGGACCGGCGGGAGGCTCCGCCGCGGCCGGTCCTAGGGGTTTATCCCTCGGGGAAAGCGCCCGGAGCCCGCCCGGTCCGTCGGGAGCCCTCCGGACAAGTCGGAGCGGGCTTTTCTCCGCCGAGATCAACCCCCTGGGTGGATTTTTTTTATTAATTTTATTTTTAAGAAAAAAAAAAAAAGGCTCCAGTGGGAGCGGGTTTTTTTGTTTGTTGTTGGTTTTTTTTTTTTTTCCCCAGCCCCGGGGCTTTTCCCGCCCGCTCCCATCCCGGGGAGAGCGGGGCAGAGGGATCTCGGCCCGTCTCTTACCGTCTCCCGTTTCCTCTTGTTCTCCCTGCCGTCGGCCTTCTTGAGCTCGGCTTTGAAGCCCTCGGTGTCCCCGGGCTGGCTGTCCTTGGCCAGCACCTCCATCAGGTAGGCGATGTAGCTGGTGGCCAGGCGCAGGGTCTTGATCTTGGAGAGCTTGGTGTCGGCGGGCACGTTGGGGATGCACTCGCGGAGCTCGGCGAAGGCGCTGTTGATGCTCTCTGTCCTCCGTCGCTCTTTCTTGGGTCCCCCGACGCCTTTCCGCCGGCCCAGGCGGCCGCTGAGAGCTTCCAGCCGTCCCTGCCCGGCCGGACCGTACTCGGCGGGGCCGTAGCTAGGGCTTTGCCCGGCGAGCTCGGGGGCCACCTCGGCCGGGTTGAGCACCCAGCCGGGGAAGTAGGCGCGCTCCTGGTGGCACCGCGCCGCCGGCCCGAAGAGAAAAGGGTCGTGCAGCATGTGGTGGTGATGGTGGTGGTGGTGGTGCTGGTAGCTCCCCACCAGGTTCATGGTCCGCCCCGCTGGCCCCGGGGGCCGCGCTCAGCAGCGCACCATGGCCGCGGCGGCCGGCCGGGAAGCGCTCCCCGCCGGGCGGGCGCGGCAGGCAGCGGCGGCGGGGAGCACGGCTCCGGCTTGGGGCTGCGATAGGAGTAGCTGGCTTTGGGGGTTTGGGTTGGTGCGGTTGGGGTTTGGGGTTTTGGGGTTTTGTTGTGGTTTGGTTTTTTTTTTTTTTTTAACCCCTTCTGGAGCCTCCCAGTCCTGCCTTTATATAGGGCCGGGCCCCCCCCCTGCCGCGGAGCCAATGGGCAGGGAAGGATGCTCGGGGGCCCCGGGGGGAGCGGGGCGGCGGAGGGGGCGTGCGCCGCGCTGTTGACTCGGTTTATTTGGGCTCACACCTCCGCTGTTTGCTCTCGCCTCCCGCTTGCTCCCTGCTTGCAGGGAGAAGGGGGTGAGGAGTGACCCGAGGGGGGACCCCAGCCCCCGCCCCGTCGATCCCCTCCGCTTCCTCGTTCCCGGGCCCGGGGTGTCCGAGCCCCCACGGAGAGCCGCCGCGCCCGGCGGGGGACCAGAGGCGGCAGCGGGTGCGGGGGAGCCGCGGTTGCCCGGAGCCCCGACGGCCGGGCCGGGCCGTGTGAGCGCTCCGTGGCCGCAGTGTCCCCGGGGGGCTTTCTGCTTCCCAAGGGTCCCTGACGGGGGGAGCGCCCCATCCCGGGACGAGCTCGGCCCCGTGGGAGCGGAATGCGGGGAGCGCGGGGTGCTCGGTGCCGCACCCGGAGTCGGGGCATGAGCAGCCTCCGCCGAGGGAGCTGGATGATGGGGAGCGGAGGGGGCGAAGGCACTGGGGGGGCGGCCGGGCTGCGCGCCCCGGGCTGAGCATGGCGGGGGCAGCCGTGATGGCGGGTGGGCTCCCAGCCCACGGGGCACGTTGCTCACGCATGGTCTCTGTGCACACCCATGTTGCACAAATGCACGCTGCACACAGATGCACGCTACACACCTTCAGGCACGCTGCACATGCCCGCACTGTACAGCACACACCCATGTTATGCAAATATACACTGCACACGCATGTATGCTGCACATGCATGTGTTTACATCACACACATATGCTGCTCACACAACTACACTGGACATGTTACCTGTACATACCACAAGCATAGAGATGCTGCATACACTGTACACATATCTGTGCTGTACACACACCCACCCCACAAGTACGTTGCACACATGCACTTAGCTGCACCCATATATGTTACACACGCACACAAGCAGCACACATATGCTACACACAATGCCACTGTATATATATATTACATGCACACACATGCTGCACACACATACTGTGTATACACACATACACGTTGCATGCATTGCATATAAACACGCACACGCGTATGCTGCGCATCCATGCAGAGACTGTACAGGCATACATATAAATATATAAAAATTATACTATACATACACACAAACTTATTTACAATAGGGCAGTGGGGATGTGCCCTGAGTGTTCCTGTCCCAGCCTGGCCACAAAAGGGCTGGGGGGGGGTCCTACTGGGGCTGGGATCTTGTACTCTACTGCAGCCCCCAAACCCGAGCCCAGCGTGCGGCCCTGCAGGGGACGGCATGTCCCACTCGCCTCTGCACCCATGGGAGACAGATCCCCAGGGCGATGGTTTCCAGACCCTGTGCTTCACCTCCAGCCCGGATGGGTGATGTTGGGGCCAACCCCTGCTCTTGCTCCAGTTACTCCCAGTGAGGACAGACTGGGCACGGCGGTGGCGATCACAGCATGGCGGGGCAGGAAGGGGCTTTGGGCCCAAGGTATGTTAGCGATTAACGGCGCTTTCCAGCGATTCATCTTGCAGCGGAGGGTGGAAACGTTGGAGGGTTGTTTGCAGGCGCTTGTATTAATCATCCGGGCTAACACACCATTAACGTCCTCCTGCATTTTAAAGATGACAAATTTTATTTGACTTCTCTCAATCACGGTTCCCGGGCGGATTCGGGAGCCACTTAAATGCCTTGGATTTTCCATCGTTAGTTGTTACAAGGCGAGTTGCAAAGGCAGGAGGCCGGGGGGGCCGGGGCAGGGTGCAAGCGGGTCTCTGGGTTCTGCCGGGCCTCGGCGGCCAAGGGGGGACAGCCTTACTGGATCTGCCCAGCTTTGCCCCCCCCCCGGCTTTGTTCTTAGCTGCTGCAAAGTCCCCCCCCCTTCCCCACCCCCTTTAAACAAGCGCCCTGCAAACATTTGCTAGTGATTACTCTCCCGTTAGAGTCAGGCCTCGGATAGGGTGTCATGTCCCTGATTTCCTCCAAAACACCAGTGGCTGGGTGGGATCCTTGAGCCCTGCCTGGAGCCGTCGGGGGCCAGTGCCCACCTGGGAGAAGGACAGGGGTCCCGCTTCATGTCTTGCCCCCCCCACGTTGGCACAGCATCATCCATGGTGTCCTGCTGTGACCAACTAGCTGGGCTCCTCGCTGAGCCTCTCCCCACCCTGTAAAAGCCCTGATCCAGCAAACTGCCAGGCTAGGGTCTGTGCCACCCAACCCCATCCCTGGAAAACACCCCCCCCAGAAAATACCCCACCCAGCCCTTCCATCCCTATAGCCCTGCATTGCACAGGCCACTCACAGCTACGTCCAGCTTGGAGCCGTCACCTCGAGCCGTGCACCAGAGCCACCTCCAGCCTCCGGCCGCCAAGCCAGGTAAGCCCAGCCCAAGCCTGGGGGTTATCTTGCTTTATCCCCCCCCCACCCCCCCCGATGGAGGTCCCTGGACCCTGCGCATTTTGGAAGTGCTCAGCTGAGCAAATAGTGGGACTGGCGGGTTGATTTTCCTTTGGAAAATCGTTCTAATCTTTCGTGTTTTAATAAAATAATAAAACCGGAGCCCTTTTCACTCCGACACCTTCTAAATCAAACCAGACTGCCTTTGTCATGGCGTCCAAATTTAGCACTTCTCAAACTTTTGGTGAGTTTCTTTAATTTCACATCTCCCTGCTTGCACAGGGGGGAAACACCGAGCGGTTCGGATTAGGCGATTTATAGCTGGCATGGCGGGAGGAACCATGTTTCTCTCCACCTGTTTTCCTTCAAATCCTTCCCAGAGAAAGATTTCCTGCCCTCCTGGCCAGGCAATGGCGAGGGGGGGCTGGTGCCGCATGTCGAGGGGTGAGGTTATCCTGGGTCTCCGCAGCCCCCAGCACCCCAACCCACCAGGAGCCACCCAGCTCCGCACCCATCCCCTGCCCCGGGACGGGGGCTGCAGTTTTGGCCCTGGCCCCTCAGCCACCTCCTTATCAGCACCCAGCGAGCGGCAGCCCGGGGTGTCCTGTGACTGTGACGCCAGCTCTGCTCCCCCCCTCCGGCTCCCTTATCTAAATAGGAGTGTAAATCAGGGCCTTGGCAGATGCCCTGGCAGGACAGGGACTCCATAAAAAGGGGCTCTGCTCCAGCTCTGTTTACATTGCAGCCCCGTAAAATATTCCCCTTGTCTTTCCTGCTAGTGTCTCCCTGCAGCATCCCGGCACCCTCCTGCGCCCGCATCCCCCCCCCACCCCAGGCTCCACCACAGCCCCGGGGTGCAGCCGGGAAGGTCCCAGCCCTGACACCCCACAGCCCCCACCCATGTCCCCCCATCAGGTTATGCCCTGAGGTACCTCCACACCCAGCCGCTGCCTCCAATTCCCCCCTCCAACGGCTGCCGCAGGCACAGAGCAGGGCTGAGCCAGCTTCCCCGGGCAGCTGGGTTGTGTCTAAAGGTGCCCCTGGGTATTTATAGCACTTGCCCGAAATAATGCAATAATAATCACTCAGCACCTTCCTAACAGTTCTGCTCCTGGAGGCCTGGTGGGAACAGTTGCAAAAAGGCTTGGGAAACTGAGGCACGAGCAGAGTCTGCTTCAAGGAGAGGTACGTGGCGCTGGCTGCATGCGTGTTGCTGCGCTGGGGGGATTATTTTCCTCCTGGTGATGTGAGGAGGGAGAGAACCTGCAGAAGTGAACGAAATCAAGTCAGTTTGATCAGCAGTGAACCCAGCCCTGGGGTCACGGCCAAGGCTGGGCTGCAAGCGCATTGGCTACAAAAGCCGCTCAGGGCATCCCTGCTCCCCGAGGAGGGTTTGCCGCGTGTGTCTCGCTGTGCCAGCGTGGGTCTTGTAGGGGCTGGGGGAGCGTTGGGGCACAGGAGAGCTCACGTGTGCTGGAGCTCGTGCAGTCCTGCACCCACACACCGCCCGTGTGTCCCAAACTACATCACTGCGCTGCTTGATCCTACAACAACATCACACGCAACCCCAAGTGGGGTTCAGGCTGTCAAAGCCCCACCAAAGGAGCAGGAAGAATCGGGGATGAGCCGGGCACCCACCGTGGTGGTAGCTGTGCTGAGCCCGGATGCTCCTGTTCTCGGCAGCAATCCGTGGCATCTTCTCTGTACACACACCTCCCGCACCGCCCCTCCAGCGACATAAAGGATGACTGCAACCATTGCCTCTCAAGAAATACAATCTATTTATGGCCAAGCAGCCACTGCCCTGTCTGGATAAATCAAAAGGAAAACAAAGCTTTATGGAAAAAAGATTATTAAATTTTCCATGTGCTCCTGAAGGGATGCGCCAGGCACTCGCTGTTTATTTTTTGTCCTCTCTCCTTGCTCGTACTGTAAATGACATTGTGTTTACAAAAGTTTTTATGTCATCAGAGCAAAGTCACAGCTCAGCTTCCTCTCCTGTGTATTTTATGTAGATGGATGTGTCTGTGAGGAACATTCAAACTAAACAGAGCGCTGGTTTATAGGAAAATGTATTTATTTGAAAAATCGTAACTCACAATTTCGGCAAAACCGGGCTCCACATTTATTGCCGCTAATGGGGTGTGGCGGCCATAAATTAACCTGGAAAATTGCTGCGGCCGTATCAACAACGGCTCATTGTGCTGACGGAGCAGAGCGGAGCAGCCGCTCCCCAAAGACGGCTCATGTCAATTTGCAATTAGGTTTGGATGCAAACAATAGGCAAAGGAAAGGTAATGGCAGCCTCGCAGCTCGCCGCTGGAACCGGCCCCAAAATCATTACTCCAAGCTGGCGTGGGTGCCCCGAGTCTTACTTAAAACAGTGCAATTCCTCCATCTGATTGCCACAGAAATCAGTGGAAGGAGGCTCTACCTGCCATAAAGGGAATTTTTCGTTTATATTACATTACCTGTCATGGACACGCAATTGGAGATGATGGAAAAAACAAGTCCACGAGCTCTGACTGGCAGCCCGGGTGACCCACGTGCAGGGAGAGCTGGTGCACTTGCTCCCCAGTTGACCTCTCTTAATCCAGAAGAAACTTTTGCACTGAAGCAGGAGCGATGCTTCTGCCCTGCTTCTTTCCCCACTCAAATTCCCTGCTGAGACCAACACTGATGCCCAAAGCTCTGGGGCCAGGTGCCGACCCCGGGGCAGGAGGTGCCACCAGCCCTGTGCCCGATCCCCTGGCTTGGGACAGGGTTTGGGTGCTGACCCACAGTGGAGAAGCGGAGAAGAGCTCCAGGCTGATGCAGGTCCCTGACGAAAACCAGCGCCTTCCCCTCCTCCGTTCACTTTCCACTCCTGAAGCAAATTTACAAGGGCTCTAAAATGTCCTGCTCCAGGGCATCAGCCAACTGCTAATGGCTGGGGATTGGGAAAGACATTTCCTCTGCGCGAGAAGGATTGCATAAGCGCTTATTAAGGCAGCTCCTGGCGTCTTCATCTAAAGCATCTGGTTTGGGGCATGGCTGGAGACAAACTGCTGGATCTGGATGGAGTAGAGCTGGGCTCCCTGCTGCCAACTTTCCCCTCGTCCGGACGTGGGTGCAGGTTTCGGTCGTCTCGTATGCGCCGGTGGAGAGAAGGGAGGTGAGTCATGGGATGAGATGTGTCTTTCGGCCTCTGCTCTCCATCTCATCCTGGTGGTCCTACCACAGGGACTTGCCTTCACACCTTTTGCTCCGTTGGCTCTTGCTTTGCGATGTTCAGCAGGAGGAGGTACAGTCTGAGCTCGGGGCCCTTCCCCGGTACCACGTGCACGAGGGATTTCCCCGGTCCCTGGTCACGCTGCCATCCCACCTTCCTTGAAAGAGAAGCTTCCCTTGTGTCCATGTCTTGTGCAGGGACTGACGTGACTTGTTGGTCAGGCATTGGGTGCTTCTCCTATCTTGCACTGTGAGTGTGTAACATTGCAGGTAAAAGGAGGCCTCTGTGCTTGGCTTCATGGTGGGAGAAGGCTGGCGACAGCAGCACAGGCCACCAAAATAGGTTGGGATGCTCTAACGGGGCTCTGCTGTGCTGCAGGCTCAGCGCGGTGTGATGGCACCAGGGAGCAGCCGGAGCCAGGGTGCAGCATCCTGCCCACATTTCCCTCTTGGTGGGACCATGTCCCAGTATCCGTACTTCCCACCCTCCTCTCTGTGCAGATGCACCTCAGGTTTTTAATTCATCTTGTCTATAAGTTTGCTGGTGCAATTCCAGTTATCATCGCACAGTGCCTCGTGCCGGGTCCGGGCTATGCCAGTGCAGCCAGGTTAGGAGGGTAAGCACAATTTGTGGTGCTTTATTACCCCTGTTATCCTCAGGTCTCCCAAAATCGCAGGGCTCCTCTCCTGCAGGTGCAGGAGTTACTCAGGGGAGTAGGGGGCTGGTTTTCCTCCTCTTTCCCCCGCCGCATCCCGAGAAGTCCATGCAGCTGCTGGGCCGGCCATCAGGTTACAGGAAGAGTTGCAAGATGTTCTTTTCAAGGTTGGGTTCTTTTTCTGCAGATTGGCATGGTTTTAAAAATTAACAAGCATCTGTTAGGATTTTTTTTTGCAACTGAAAATTATTTGGGGGCTGGGGGTTTTAAATCATTTTACTGCTTTTTCTGCCCTTTTTTATAAAATGGGGGGTGCCAGAAGCAGGAGTACAGCCGGCATCAAACCAGAGCTCCAAATATTTTCCTTTTTAGGATGCAAGTTTTGGGGGGAGGAGATGGCAGGGAGCTGGGGGTCAGTTATTTGTGTTGTTTCCTTGAGTTTTGCTTTCTGACCCCTTCCAAAAAAAACAGGGAGAAGAAAGGGGAATCTGGAGATCCGCAAGGCAGCTGTTTCTTTAGTTAAAAACAACATTTTCACACGCAAAGTCGCTGCCGGCCGCGGGCCATATCCAGCCCTCTGCCTCGTCACACCGGCTTTTATAAGCACAGCCCGTGCAAGACCGTGTTGTATGGGGGAGACGGCGTGGGCTGGGAGGGGTGGTTGGGCTGCCGGCTTTTTGCCGGAGCTGCCGCCATGCCGGCGCTGGCCCATCTGTGGCTCTGGAATGTGCTCCTGAAACGCACAATCGCAAACGCCTTGCAGAGCTGCCAGCCCCGCGCCGCGCTGGGGACACCCCCAGTACCTGCCACCCTCCGTCCTTTTATAGAGCAGCACCCTCCGAGTGCGGGTGTTTTGGGGCGAGAAAACATCCTTTTGATGAAATCTTCAAAGCTGACCCATCCTGCTCCCCAACATCCGGACAGCCCCGGTTTTTGGTGGCACTTTGGCAGCCCTTCGCCTCCCCAGGGCTCATTATCCCCCACACCGAGCTGGGACCCAGCACCCGGCGCAGCTCTGCCGATGTCTGCAGGGCAGCCGTGGGTGTAGGGGAATGGTGGGGATGTTTTGGGGGGGAAGGCCCCGATGTGCCGGGTGTCCCGTGTCAGCATGGTCTGTGGTGCTGCATTGCTTTCGGGGGGTCGCAGGGTGGGGACGTGCTGTGAAAAATGGATCCATGCAGAGAATAATGACTTTATTTATTGTATGTCAATATGCGGCTCCTCCTAACATGCTCTGGAGAAAATAACTGTTTGAAATGGAGCTTATTGGAAGGAAAAAAAAATTCTCCTGTAAAAATGCTGATCCCTCCCCAATTCTCAAAACTGAAACAAAATCGTTTGCTTTGAGCTGAAGACATTTCTGCTTTTGGCTCCTTGTTTCCCAAGAAGAGCAGTGAACATGAAGGAAAAACAAGCCTTTCCCATTAAAACACACTTAAGTGAAACTCCAGTTTTCTCTTAAACTTTGCTTGGAAACATTTGGAGCAGCTTCGTGCGAACCAGTTCTGCACTTTGAGAAGCCATTAAAATAAAAAAAACCCAACCCAAAATAGTCATTTCTGCAGGAAACATCTCGTTTGGACAAAATAGGTTTGTTTTACACCGTAAATCCAAAAGCTCCCGGGAAGCGTGGTGAAACCCACCCGCCGGCGCTGGTGGTGGAGCCGCTCCAGGGATGGTTTGCAGGACACGGCCAAAGCTGGTGGGCGCTGGCAAGACGCGGGCCACCACCGGCGTTTCACCACCGGTCATCCCAGCCAGTGCAGTATCTCAGACTTCAGCAGAGTGTGTTTTCCATCAGGAGGAAGGCTTGCAGGCAGGGTGTTTTGGCAGCGAGAGATTTTGGACCAGTGTTCAGCCCCGCTCCGAGCTTGCCCTGGTGCTACTGTGGCCTCTCCAAAGGGCCCATCCCATGCAGGAGCTGAGGACACTCACCCCAGGACAAACAAAAACCCCTTTCCCAATGAGGTGTCAAGGCCCTTCATAAAGTCCTTTTTTTCCACTGACTCCATGTTACACCTAAAGCACAGAAAAAAATTCCCAGTAATTCCTAAGCCAACAATATACACCCCAACAATCCTGATACAATATTTATATATATAGAAATAAATATATATATTTGTGTATGTAAATTAAAATATATATATATATATGTTGTGTGTATATATATGGTGCTATTTTTTCTGCTGGTGGCATCAGACTGCAATTTAGGCACAAATATTTCTATCCCAGGGTCTTTGGCAATGAATTTTTGACATGCATCTGCCCCTGTTACTCAGAAAGCGCAGCCCAGTGAGACCCTGTGGGGTGCTCAGCCCAACACCCATGCAATTAGGCAAAAATTATTACTCGTGGATTGGTGCCAACCTGCCAGTTTATAAGGGGAACTGAGATCCTTCTGGACGGGCGCCCCTCCTCGCCGCGGCTCTCCCAGAGGAAGCTGTCTCAGCCTCATCCGCTCTGTGTGATGCTGAAATCGCAGGGTGGCGGGTCCCTGCAGCCGGGCAGCAGCGAGCTGCCGATGCCACGTCCTCCCCACCCCAAGAGTTGCTGCACCCTCCTTTCCTTGGGACGGGATGGGGGAGGAGGGCACGCCGCTGTGAAACTGCAGTTTTAGAGAGCGGTTGTTGTTTTCTTGAGCCGAAACGGCAAGAAACATCATGTCTAAAGATGACAGGCTTAATTTGCAGTGTCATTAACCAGAGCCGAAACCCTAGATGGGCTGGGTCTCCTGTGTGCAGCACGCTTGCTTCCCGTGCTGCAGCTGATCTGTCTCTGATTCTGCCAGATAAAGGCCTTTGTCAGTGCATTTCCCTCACTCAGACAATTTTTTTCGCATGGATGTTATTATTTAGTATATGGGACGAAGAAGTCGTTTCTCCCCCTCTCTCACGCACGCATCCATAGTGAGCGAATGTACCCCCTGTAACGCGCCGGCTCCCCCGCACGCTCGTGCTCCCCCATGTATTTGCAGGGGGTTCAAAGAAGCACAAAGCATGACCCTCGGGAAGCATCCCATCTCATCAGGAGAAAAACTCTCATTTCCAAGCTGGCCACGGCCTTGAAATCTTGTGGAAATAAGCGCCACGATCCGACGCAGGGGTAGTGTGGTGAGGCTGGTGTGAGCTGCAGGTGGGCAGCAGGACCAGAAAGACCCACAAAAAGCCTGTAATCACCCATCTCGTGGTCCCACCTGGGGTTACAAACCACTTTCCTGGTTAAAAGCAGCTGCTGAGAACCAAATGTGCTGGATGTGGAGAGCAGCCCCTGGCCGGGTGAGCTGGGCTGCAGCGTTTGGCCACGCCACTGGCTCCGCTGGGCTTAAGGACACCGGCACTTAAACACAAACCACTTTTTTGAACGAACGCGGTTGCTCTGGGCTCTGAGCAGCCCCTGCCTTGGCGAGCGGAGAGCCAGAGACGAAGGGGCTCGTGCAAAGCTTGCTGGCAAGCGAGCGGTGGAGCTGAGCGTGCCGCCTGCCTGCGCCGCGTGAGCCGGCAGGATCAGAGCACGGTAGGAAAAAATACCGCAATAGGCAAAGCATCTCCCATTTGCCCCTAAGCTCCAGCTCTTCCTGTGCTGATAACGAGCCCAGTAAATCTCCCTACAGCAGCGAGACTTTTTTTTCCCGGTCTCCTGCCCTCGCAGCAATGCCTCAGCGGAGGGAGCTGGTTGCGGGAGCTGGTTGCGGGAGCTGCGACGGGGCTGCCCTCCTTGCCTCACTGCGGGGAAATACCCCAAAGCAGTGCAGCCCCTTGAGCATCCCGACAGGCTCTGGCAGCCGCTGAGCCCTGCCCTGCCGTGCGGGAAGGCAGCTGGGTGCAGGCAGGAGCTGTCTCCTCTCTAATAATCCCCCCAGAGCCCTGCGGCGGAACCACTTGCTGACAGCTCGGGCCATGGCGGCTGGTGCCGGGCTGACTCAGGCTGATGCAGACGGATACAGCCCCCCCCCGTCCTGCACCGACCGGGATGCAGGGCAAGAGCGGGGGAGGAAAACCTGGAGTATATGTGTCCAAAGCTTCCCTCGCCTTAGTGCTTCAGCTGACACGGGGAGCTTGGGCGGTGAGCAGGCTCCCATCGGTAGGTTGGTGCTCAGCCCTGGGCTGTATGAACTCGAGTCCCCTGCTAGATGTGGCTCGTGGCTGGGTGCCCAGCACTGAACTGGGAGAGCGTAAGCCTGCTCAAACCCAGGCGGGAATCAACATTGCTGCTCTGAAAAAGCAGCATGTGCTCGGCAGCAGGATGGGGTTTTCTCAATTTGGGAGTTGTGGTGGGACCACAGGGTTAATCATTTCCCATGCAGGAGATGGTCACAACGCTGCTTCCCTCTTTCATGGGTGACAGAGAGCCAGGCCCCTTTTTTTGTCCCACCACGTTGCCATCCCCTCCCTGCAGCCAGACCCCTGCCACCAAATCGCCCACAATAAATACCATCGTGCCATGGCTTGGCTACTGCCCCGTCGGGACCTTCCTCCCTCCCCTACCAGGAAACGCTGTTGATTTTCCTCTTCCTTTTCCGAATCCCTCATAAATTTCCCATTGCTGGCTCCACCAGCGCCATGTTCCCATTAAACTTTGCAAGCTGATTGCATCTGTCACTGTCACTGTCTGGGGCTGGAATGTGTCACTCTGCTCCAGAGAAGTCATTTATTTAGCTGTAGCAGAGCATTTCAGGACAAAGTGCTGGGTTAGATCATGGTGGGACAGTTTTCCTGCGGTGGCAAGCGCCGATCCATCTCACGCAGTGGGAGGAAAGCGCCGCTGCTGGATTCTTTCCTATTTATTTTTCCTAAACACAGGGCTGAGCAGTGCAAGAGTCGCCTACCAGCAGGATCCTGCACTTTGCTGGAGCGTCCTAAGGAAAGGAAGTTTGCTTTAAACAGTCTCCAAAACCCGTGAGTCTGGAGTAGACATTTTTTACCACCCTCCCTGTTCTGTCTCACTGTTTCTGTAAGGACTCCCGGGGTGCCTGGCTGGCGGCAGGAGTGGCCCCACAGCTGGGTGTGCTTCAGGGACTCTGTCATACGGTGGCAAGGGCTGGGGCTTGTAAGATCTGGGATGTCCATGGTGGTGGAGGGAGCACGTACAACCACGTCCCAGCGCAGCCCCACGTTCCTGCAGGCACCATGGGCAGGGAAGCGCTGGTGGTGGCAGAGCGGTGACGATGGAGAGCAGCCAGCCGTGACGTGCCCATGCCCACACCATGCGCAGCAGGTCTGTAGTGCCGAGGAGGGGGCTCTCTTGTAGGTATTAGATGTGGTAATCAGGCATTCAGGCTTAAAACACGAAATTAGGCGCCTGCTCGTTACCCGTGTAAGTGTGCAACTGCATGCAGGAACCCCGGGTGCTGGGAAATACTCAGTCCTGACCGTGGCATCCCCCACCCCTGCCTGGCAAGAGCTCTTCCCTGTAATGGCAGGGATGTGTGTTGGGGGGGGGACGACAGAGTGGTGGAGATGAGAAGCTGAAGGGAGGGCTGCTCATCGTGAGACAGACACCCTTCTGCACTGGCCGTGTTGCAGGAGTGAGTCATCCTCGGGGCAGCGATGAAGGACTCGGCTGCCTTCCCTTGGGATACATGCCCTTGGGTGGTACCGTGCCACTGGTAACAGGTTTCCTGTTGTTTTTTTCCGAGCTACCTGTGCTGGTGTCCTCTGGGGGGGCTCAGATGTGCTGGGAAGCGCCTCTCCTCGGGGTGCTGCCTGGTGACCTGCATATGGTCGGGGTGGAAGAGACAGTCAGTCTGTATTGCTTTGTTTATAAGAACATATTTGCAGTGATTGATGTCTGAGCTGGGGAAGTATGCTTGCAAGTGAGACTTTAAAACATGAATCAAACAATGTTTGGAATATGTACGCTGCTCTGTCAAACATTTCTCGGCGTTTGGAGTCTGCAGAGCCTGCGCGTCCAGAGGTACCAGTGCCTGCGCGGAGGTGTCTGGAGAGAAAGCGTCCGCCCCGCTGCGAGGGTGAGCACGGGCATCCTTCAGCCTCGGCATCACCTCTCCACGCCAAAAGGCTGCTGGGGACGGGTCGGGGTTTGCGCCCGTGGCCACTCTGCTGAGGGGTGCATGTGGAGGCGTCCCGTTAAGCGCCGTCCATCACGGGACATTCCTTTACGCGACGCTCCTTACTGCCAAATCGTCCCCCGGGGCTGCCGAGGAATGAAAGCGGCCCTGGAGGACAGAGTCAGCTTTCAGGCTTCCTTCCCCTCCAGATAACCCGATTGCCCGTGGAGAGAAGAAAGGTCTGGAAGGGGCGGGCTGCATCCAGATGTTCACTAAGTGCATTAAGACCCTCAGCCAGAGGAGCACATGCTTCAGGTTAAGCCCCTGAGCAGTCCCAGCTGCAGCAGTATTAATGAAGTCTTCAGTTAATCGCTTGCTGAATACTCTCCCTGATAAGGGCTGGGGGGGGGTTTATAGGGGACAGAGAATCTTCTCAGGGTTTCTTTTTGCGTGTCCTGCTTGCGAAGTCCTGCATGGGCATCCCTCCATACCGGCATCGCTGCTGCCATGCCACTTCCTTTGTCCATGGAGCGACGTAGGTTTCCCAGTTCAGAGAGCCGCCTGCAACCATCGTACAGGGGTCATGCATGGATACAGCCTCGCATTTTCTGGAGCTCTGCTTTCTCCTCCGTTCATAGGGATGTTACTGCTTCCTGTTGCCCATGGGGTGGAGCTGGACGTAGCTCATGTCAGCGGAACCCGCTGTTGAAATCACTGCCAGCTGTTGGGACACCTCTGTCCCAGCTGCCCCATCCTGCTTTCTCCAGGTCTTAGGGGACACCTTGTCCTCCTGGCCCCAAGCTGGCCCTGGGCCACCACTTCATCCCACCAGAGGACCCAGCCCTGCCAGCTGAGTTGGGCGATGCCCTCAGCCTCGGTGACGCGCACATGTGACCCGATGGCACCAGGTGACATGCCACGCTCAGAGGAGCATCCTCACCCTGGCAAGCCGTCCTGGTGAGCAGATACCCGGGGTGATGCCAAACCCGCCCTTCCTGGGAAATGGATGGGTTGGGGACAGCCTCAGGGGCGCGGGTGCCAGCTGGCTGCCACTCGCTGGCCATAAATGATGTTTCCAGCCCTGGACTGGGTGAGGGCGTGTGGGACCAAGAGGGACACCAGAAACCGGGCATGTCTCCAGGACGGGCAGACCTTCCTCCTCCAGGCTCTCTGCTGGCTGCTGCCCGTGGGGACAGCGGGTCTGCCCGTCTCTTTCCTCCACCCAACCATTATTTATTTATTTTCCCCAGGAACCCCAAGAAAACCATTAGAAAGATATTTTTGATCGATGAAAACCAGAAGGACATCTGCTCCTCCACCCAAGCACACCACCCTTGTGCGAAGTCTCCTTAACCGTGCACACGGAAAATGCATCCCGTGAGCAGATCCCCTCCTCTCGCAGGTCCGCTTTCATTGCCTTTTAGCACAAGGGAGATTTATTCACTCCGCGGGTATTTTTAAAAGGTATTTTCTTTATAGCTGGGCTTCTCCCGCTTAGGCGAGATTAGGAGATCGTATTTCATGACTTCTCGTGGATCCCCTTTCTGAAGCTCTAATGAACTATGGATGAGTGACCGCGGTAATCCAGTCTGTGCAGGAGCTCGTTAAAGTTGCTGAGTCCGTTATAATAACTAGCTACATCTGATCAGATTACTTCTTTAAATCGCTGATTCCACTGGCATATGAGAGCCTGCTCTTTTCCCAGCGCGGGCAGCAGGAGCTCTGCTCTGGGCTTGGCGAGTGCCAGGCTCTCGCCTCGTGCGCCTCTAACGAGGCACAATTTGATTAACTCGCGTTGCAGAAAGGCCGCGGGATTTCCCTTTGCTGCTTTGCTCGGCAGACCCCGGATGGAGCAGGCAGCCTTGCGTCCCGCTGGAGGCGACTGGTGGAAAGAAATGATTCTGCCATTTCCCGGTTATAAACAGAGATTTTGGGAGAGGGCTGGCAAG
This sequence comes from Grus americana, assembly GCF_028858705.1. NCBI lineage: Eukaryota > Metazoa > Chordata > Aves > Gruiformes > Gruidae > Grus > Grus americana. Next base: position 8,076,122 of record NC_072865.1, read on the forward strand.
CGGCTGCCCGGGGCCACATCCAGCCCAGGCCCCTGAATAGCACCAGCGCAGCCGAATGTCAGGGGAAGCCGGTGCCTCCAGCTCCGTGTCCTGCGAAGCGCAGCCTGTAGAGACTCCCTGCTGCCCTGGCGCCAGCCCGCCCCATCCTATGCTTGCTGCCCCGACAGCCCACGGCCCCCACCGTGGCATCATGCCCTCCCCAGCCCCAGAGCTGCGGGATGGAGCCCAGCCCAGCACCCCGGTGAAACGGGCTGCAGCCCCGTCAGCAGCAGGGTCTGCCCTCCCGCCCCGCACCTCGGTGGTCGTTCCGACCCCTGCCCGCATCCCGTCCTTATTGAAAGCAGAAGCAGGCAGCCTTGCAAATATCCAGGGAGGGGAAAGGCCAGATCCATCTGCAAAAACACAGGCAGAAATGTTTCTTTGTCTTGGAAAGTGTCAGCGAAAGAAATTCCCTTTGAGGATAGGTTTGTGTTTGCAAGATTTCAAACTCCTCTTCTGGACAATAACAGCTTCTAAGGGAATCAGGCCCGTAAGGTACCGGCCAAGCCTGGAGTATTAGACGTTAGGACAGTAATTAGGGCTCTGGTGCTGATAAGGGTGCAGACCTCAGCCACCTTCTGCTCTGCTCATGCCAGAGGAGTGAGTGTGCATCACACCCGTCTGTTTGCAGGGCTCCCGACGGCGCAGAGGCACCGGGGGATGTAAACAACCCGCGGTCTGGCCCTGCCAGGGCTCTCCATCGCCGCCGCGCCGGCTAGCATGGCAGGGCGAACGGCGGGGGCAGCTGCAGTGCCCGGAGCCTGGCTCGGCATCGGCACCCGGTGCTCAGCAGAAGGGGGATGTGCTCAGCTTCTCCTGGCAAACAGGTCCCTGCTGGCAGCGTAATGTCAAACCTTACTTAGTATGGAGAAAAAAAAAGATTTTTTTTCCTCGTCTTGGCCACCCGTGCCGTGCCAAACCTCAGCAGCCCCCGCTCAGCCATGGGTTTGCCGTAGGATACCAGCTCCTGCCAGCGTGTGTGGGTCCGTGATGTGCAGGCACACCCAAACATGTTCAGGACCAAAAAACGTGGGGTCCTGGTCTTTACAGCTGCCAGCCCTGTAAAAACCGAGGGTCTGCCTTTGCTGCCTTCTTCCTCCCCTGGCAGGGAGCCCCGGGGCTGGCGAAGGGGCTGGTGCCAGCGCCGCGCAGCCCCGGGTGCAGAAGAGGAGGTTGATGCACAGGTCTGCAGGCAAAGGAAGGCCGCCGGGGACTTCTGATCATCTCATTAACTCACGAGAATGGCAGAAAATAATTGCTCGCGGTTCAATGCAGTCCATCTGTGTGGGATTTTCTCAATAATAAGTGCATACGGCCTGGTTTTAATGTTTTTCAACGTTTTTTAAACTGAAACATTTCCTAGTGCTGAAGTCCGGGAAGAAATCAGTTCCAGCCCTGGGGGCAGCGAGGGGATTTAGAGGCACAAGTCTCAGGTTGACTTTTTAACAGGGTTCGTACAAACTATCCTGCCCGTAATGCTCGTGTAATTGATGCTTTTGAATACTCCAAGGAGGCCGAGGTCCTCTGAGGCTTGAAAGTATGTTTTACAGTATTTTCTGATGTGATACATAAAAAACCCCCTAATCATGAGTCAGGCAAGCAAAGCTCCTGAGACCGACTTAAAATTATTTACATGCACACACACCCCTTTTTAAGTGATCGCATTTAAAGCTTTTACAATTTCTTTTTTTTTTTTTTTTTTTTTTAGAAAAAGCTGAGTTTTCGCACAGTCACAGGACTCTGGCAGTTTCGGCGTAAAACCTGCCCCAGAGCCGGCTGTGAGGAGGTGAGGACGTGCCGGCCGAGGCTGGGCTGTGCTCTCCTGCAGAAGTCTTCAAAGCAGGAGCTGATTTGTCTTACTTCCCTGCAGGATGTGGTCCCCAATTGTCCCAGTCCATGAAAGACAAGCAGGTAACTGGAGCAATAAAGGAACTTCACAGGCATCTTGCAAAAACAAACACACACACGCACACACGTTAAAGCTGGTGCTCTTAAAATGATGCTCTGACCCCTGCCAAAAATCTGTCCTAATAATTTCCCCATGTAGTGGCTTTGCTCCGTCGCTCTCCCCCCAAAGAAAGCGTGGGGGGCCGCTCACCCTGCCTGCCCCACGGCTCAGCCCCCGTCACTAGCAGCCCCAGCCCCTATCCTATCCGGTAACTGGGGCGGGGGTGAGAAATAACCCTCCTAAACCCTTATCAGGTTTGTACACTTAATCCTCCTCTTAAGTGGCACGGAGTTAACTGGCTCCCTTTCCCGGGGCATTGCTTTGGCGGAAGCGATGCACCCCCTGAGGGTCGTGGTGGCCCCCCCCGCCCCTCCGTGCCTGGACTGCAGTATGAGGCTGCCGAAGCCCCACAGCAGCCGGCCCCCGCCGTCTCATCCTGCTTCTTCTGCTCGGGGCTGCCTCCATGAGACAAAGCAGACCCCGTCTCCCCCATCACCCCTGTCCTCCCCATCCCAGGGCTCCCACAGGCACAGCAGCGCCCACCCCAAGGATCCCCCGACAGCGTGGGTTCGGTGGCACAGCATGGGGCTATTTTCAGGAGGGGATTTTTCTGGGCCACCGTTGGAAAGCTTGAACCGCGCAGGAGTCTGAATCTGGCCTGAAGCATTTCAAATATGCCTCGCCGTGGGCTGGAGCGCCGAGCCTGCCTTAAGTGGGCAAGGGATTTAGTAATCGCAGCCTCCTCTCGTTCCGCCAAGGGCATGGGAGCCCAGCTCTGGCCGCCACCAAATACTTGCTGGAGGCTGAGTATTGCACAATTTTCCACCTACCCCTGAAGCCTGCAGTGGAAAACTCAGGCTGAGCCTGAGCTGCTGCACCTGCCGGGCGGCGAATTGCATGGTGGGGGGCTTGTGGGGTTTTTGAGGGGTTGTTAGTTATGTGGATGATAACGTCCTAGGGCAAACTATTGTGCTTAGTGATACTCCAAAGAGAGAAGCAGGAAATAGAAAAATTGGATTTTGGGGAAGCCAGCGCGGTGCCGCTGCCTGTGCTGGCCGTCCCCCGCAGCACCCCCGGGGGGGTCTTCCAGCGCGGCAGGGAAGCAGCCAGCGTCTCACCGAGCCCCGTGTTTTGGGAGCTGCCACCAAAACCGAGAGCTCCCATTTCCCACACGCTTACTCAATGGTTTGGGTTTCACAGCTGTCCCCAGAAATATATAACAGGGAAATGTGGAGATTTCTGTGCAAGAAAGCTACCAAGAAGCTTTGTTTAAAGGTTGCGACATGCTTTAGGTGACCCCAATAGTTCTGGTTCAGTTTGGTTTTGGAGGAAACACTTTCCAGCTTTTAACCATTTTTTGCTTAACCCCTTCAAAGCATGGAAAGTGAACTTAGGGCGGAGAGGAAACATCTCCCAGACACAGAAAACCGAGTCATGTTTTTAAATGGCACTTGGCCTTTCTCAGCCCGTACCCCAGGCATCCCTTCAGCCTCACCAGAGCTGTTCAGAGTTTGACTGGAATTTATAAATAATTTTGTTTACCCCCAAATTTACACTTTTTATAGAGAATATATACTTCTCCAACTGTTTTTTGTTGCTGATGGGCAAAGTCAGTTTGGGCCATCGAACTGAAAGGGTGGCAGTGGCTTTTTTCCCTGCATGGCTTTGCCAAGGTGGGAGGACTCCACGAGCAGCGTTGTGTCCCAGAGCAGCCTGGCTGGCACCTGCAGTGGGGACACATGCCGGGAGTGGGGTGATCCATCCCAGAAAGGGGGTGACATGCTGAAAATGAGGTAACATGCTGGAAATGGGTGGCATGTGCTGGGAAAGGTGTGATACATGCCAGGAAGGGATGGCACACTGGGAAGGAGATGACACACACCAGGATGGTGGTGGCACATATGCTGGGAAGAGGGTGACACATGCCAGGAACAGGCGACACTTGCTGGGAAGGGGGTGACAGACATCAGGAACAGAGTGACAGACATTGAGAAGGGGGTGACCTACTGGGAAGGGGGTGACACATGCCAGGAAGGGAGTGAGCCCCACCAGGAGAGCAGGGCAGGACCACATGTCCCAGCCCAGCAGCTGCAGATGGCACAGGGCAGCCAGGATGGCGTCGGTGTGCATTAACATGGCCAGATCCTGCTGTTTTGGGCCACGTCGGCCGTCACACGTGCGTGACCACGTGCGGGGCAGCCCCAATGCGGAGCAGCGCACCACGGAGCCGCTGCTTCCCTCTGCCCAGCAGCAATACCCACCACTGGCGCTCGAGCTGTGGCTAATGTCCTTTCACTGTGTATTATACAAATAATATAAATAACTCGTCCTTGGACTTCAAACATGCCACTTCAGATGTATGGTGGGAGATTACAGAGTTTGTTAAAGCTCAGGTCTTCAATCATCCAGGCAGCTTCGAAGCTGCTCACTAAAATACAGATCAATGCTTCAATTTTATGGGAGGCTTGTCCCATGTGACCAGACTCAAATCCCTTATTTTATGGCTTGCTTATACATTCCTGGTGAAAAACGGTTTACATTTTGGGCCCCGGGAGCTCTCCTAAATCAGCTGCCAGGTTTTTGCAGCTGGTAGTAAAGGGGAGCGCTGTCATCGGGCTGCCCGGAGGTGAACAAACGAGCCGCCAGGTACGGGACTGACGGCTCGCCCCGAGCCGTGCGCCAGCTCCCTGGCTGCTACCGCGGTGAGGACGCCGCTCCGGCAAGGGGACACTGAATGCGGCACCCTGGGCACCCCCCCAGCGGCGCCGGCCCCACAGCAGCATCTCCCCCCAGGAGACTCCAAAGCTTTGGGGTTTCGGAGACACGCAGATGAAAGGGTTAAGCTGCACCGGACGGCTGGAGAGGAGAAGGATGCTAATCCTCCGGCTCTGGATGCTGCTAATTATTTGCTGATTCAGCTGCTGAGCTGAGCCCAGCCCCAAAGCGGGGCCTTGGTCTGCGCCTGCTATCAGCGCCGGGGATGCTCGGGGCTTGGCGTCGCCTGTTTTCTCTCCAGAGGCAGAGCCGAGCGTGCTGCCCCAGCCCCGGCTACTCTTCCGCCTTGAGAGTGGCAGTGTGTTGCAAGCAGGTTTTGCAGGGAAACTGAGGCATGGGTTATCCCTGGGCAGACCCGAAGGAGACGTGATTTTATCCTCTCTCATCTTCCCACAGCACTTCACCCCTTCCCTTCACCAACGAGCGTGAGAAAGGGGGCTGAGGCGCTGTGGGGACTCGCTCTCCTCGGAGGACCCCGAGTCCCAGTGAGGACCACAGCTGCCACCCGCCACGATGGCATGGGGACCTGCAGGGACATGCCGGGGGCATAGAGGTCTGCAGTGCACCCCCACCTTTGCCGACTGCATCGCGTCCCCTCCTTTAATGAGCACAACAATCTTCCAGCGCTTCCCGGCAGCAAAGTCCCCTGAGGTTACCGCTAACAAAGTCCCCTCCAAAGTCCATAAACCCCCCATCATCGGCTGCCACCTCGCCCGGGCGGCTTTGGCATTGAGTTATGGCTGGGCCGCTTAGCTCTTGCCGGCGAAGCTGAGCGTGCGGTCGGTAGCAGGCAATGGTGTAACTCCTGCCGTACAAACAGCGCCGTGACAGAAAGCAGCTGCTTTTTTTTTGCCAGGAACCTTCAGGCTGCGGCCAGCGGAGGTGGAAGGAGCCCAAAGGATGAAGGTGGGTGCCTGTGCGTGCTGATGGGGGTGATGAACCCAAGCAAACCTGAAGTGATGGTTGGATGAGGTGGGTCTGAAGTCCAGCTGGGCTGAGCTCCTCCAGCTCCTGCCCAAGTGAATGAACTTTGGCAGTACCCAGGCGGCACACTGAGAAAACGCAGCTCCTCTCACTGAGGCACCCAAAACAAGACAAAACCAGCGCTTGGCTCCTGACCCCGCGGTGCTGAGGTGCTGGTCTCCTGCCCCAGGCATGGCTGGACAGGGCTCCTTGTCCCTCGCTCTGGCAATGGCCAGGGCAAGGCTTCAGTAAAATGCACGGCGACCTTACCCCACTCTCGTTAAACAAAGCTGAATTTCCATCTCGAGGAAAGCAGGCAGCATCCTCCTGCTTCCAGCTATTTAGGGGATGGTTGGGGTTCTTTTCCCTGTTGTAAATGGGTAGCTTCATAAAGACAAAAAAAAAAAGGAAAAAAAAGGAAAAAAAGAAAAAAAGAAAAAAAAAGACCATATTCATCTTGCTTTGAAAATGCTGTAAATATATCAATTCACTCCCAGGGATAAGCTCTGCCTTCTCTTTGCGGTTGACTCCTGCCAGTGCTAATTGGAGCCAATAGGCACATCATGAGGGGAGCAACCCCCTTTACAGGCAACACTTTAGCCTGGCGAGCATGTTTACAGCCTTATTTCAAAGCCTTAAGGAGGAGGGATCTGTCATAAACCCTGGCAGCTTTCGCTGAGCAAACGGTGCTGCTAGAATATTTAAAACCCCAGCGTTTGGGTGGAAAAATATAGAAAACACATGTGTTTCCATGCAAGCTCTGCTGCTGCTTAGAGCTGGATTTGTGGCAATGAGGGGCAGGCAGGGAGCTCGGCCCCCAGCCCTGCCAAGGACCTGCTAGGTCTGGAGGTGACAAAGAGCTGTCCCCGGCAGGGGACCGGGGCCCGAGGTCACTAATAGGTCTGAGTGGCCCTGAGGACCTCCTGGGACCCCCACCATACCCATGGCAGGGGATCCATATAAGCTCAGTGCAGGGCTCAAGGAGACATATTCCTTATACTGTGCTTCTCCTAAAATGAGCCCTCCAACTTTTGCGGTGCCTGAAGATAGTGATTTGGAAGAAAACCACCTTTCCTGGTCAATGAAAGAGTTTGGTGTTGGTTTGGGATTTTAAAGAAAGAAATATCTTGGGGAAACTATTGAAGTTAGTAAAGATGTTTTTAGGATTACTTTTATCTGAAGAAAATAAGGAGAGATTTCCTGCATTAAAGATGTCAGTAAGGTTTATAGGAAAAGGACCGTGCGAGGGTTGGTGAGTGGGTGAAGGAGCTGTGTGCTGGGATGGGGTCACCATGGCCCTCAGCTGGAGGAGCAGCAGGACCGGCCACAGCCGATGCTCCCTGATGCGGACGCTGCATCTCTCGCTGCAGTGCTGTCTGCTCGGCACAACTGCCTCGTCTCTACCACTTGGGGATAAACTAAGTGCAAATAATCAGCAATTATTCGGGCCTACCTTGCACAGACCCCCCTGACGGTGCCCTTTGCCACCCCCCCCGCACACAGTAGCTAGCAGTGCGATTTCCCACCCTCCGCAGGGTTAGGACCCCTGTCCCAGCAGGGTTGGGAGCAGGAGGTTGGCAGGACTCCAGCGGGGACACGGTGCTGCCACAAGCATTCCCCCAAAGATGAATGGCTGCCAGTTTTCTTAATCCAGCCACTTTGGAGAAATTGTTTGTTCTCATCCTGTTTGAAACAGCTTCAAAGTGGCTCCAGTCTAGACTGTGCCAAGATAAATTACAAACCCAAAGCGCTGATATAAACCATGGGGGAAGCAGTCATTTGCTCTAATGTAATTAAAACAAGATATCATAATGTATGTAAGTACGTATATGTGCAGGCACGCTCTCTCCTGGCAGGGCAGCGGGGAAGAAGCAAGATGCTGCCAGGTTACCCCCAGCAAAAGCTGAACCTCCCCCACCAGGCTGGGGGCTGCTGCCCCTTTAAAGAGGGGCTGAGCAAGGAGACCACGCCCCCAGCACCCACCAGCCAATCAGGCTGTGGCAGGCAGCTTTGACATCACCACCTCTGCTATAAAAGGTGAAGGGGGTGGGCTCTGCTGTGGGTTGGGGGTGGTTGGGTATGGCTCTGGTCATGGCGCGCGGTGGATGGGCGCGCGGTGGATGGGCGCGCGGTGGATGGGCGCACGGTGGATGGGCGCACGGTGGATGGGCGCACGGTGGATGGGCGCATCCGTGATCCTGGTGCATGGAGGTTGCTTGCATCCATGAGCCTGGTGCGTGGTGGTTATGGCATGGTGGTTGGTCACATCCATGTTCCTGGTGCAAGGTGGTTGCTTGCATCCATGAGCCTGGTATGCGGTGGTTGGTGCCCATATGTGGGGCTGGTGTGCGGTGTCATTGCTGGAAGCAAAGGGGAGGACTCTGGAAGGGCAGCAGTGTGGCAAGGGAGGTCCAGGCCATAGTTGTGGTAGGAAGAGAAAGACAAAAGAAGGGCTGCTCTAGTGCAAAAGATAAAGTAGGGAATGTGGGTCTTCCAACGTCAGGATGCCTTTCATCAAAGTGCATCTGATGGGACCCTTCCTCTATGCTTCCTGTGGGGGCAGCTGAGGAAAAGGACCTCTTCTCCACAAAAGGTACAGGGTGAAATAAACACTTCTTCCTTTACCTGGAATAGGTCTGATTTCTGATGAACTAAGTAAAAAATTAAATAAGTAATCCTTCCACTTTTAATTCAATTAAATATAACTCAAGTAAAATAGGTGGGGATCCCCTTACCACTTACGTCTCTTCTCATTTACAAAAAATGAGGAGGGAGGAAGAGAAGAGAAAAGAAACAGAAAAAACAGGCTCTTACATTTGAGGGAAAGGAAATTAAATCAAATTAAGATAAAATTCTGAGTCATTTTGTTGACAAATAAATAAGAGTCCTTGATGAATAATGCTTATATAAATTTCAGAGACTTTTAAAAAAGTGAATGATCATTAATTTTTCAACATGACTTGGCATACAGACAAAGCTCAATGAAATTGCATCCTATAAAGGGAAAAAGAGGCAATTACCAGCAAAGGTGTGCGTCATTTTATTTCAATAGCATTATTACACTTGAAAACTAATGTGTGTATGTACAGCTGGAAGTTAATATCTGTATAAGCATGTATATGTATACATGTTTGTGAGTGCATATATTTTGCTATACATCATCCCCCCCATACTGCACTCCTGTTCTCCCCAAGGCCACCCCTGTGCTGCAGCTGGGCTGTACTCTCCCTCGGGTCTCCTCTCTGGGTCTCTTTCCCTGCAGTCTGCAGCAGAAGATCATCCAAACGCCATCTCAGGCGTGAGATGCTTTCACCCCTGCGTTAACCGCAACACCATTCTTTTTCCAGTTAGTCCTGAAATGCCTTTTCCCCTGGTGCTGCCCGGGGGTGGCAGTGCCGATGGGGTGGCAACAACCCTACAGCCGTGATGCCCCGATGTGATGTCTGAGGGACGCGTGTGGAATTACCACCGGTGCCACAAGAGGTCTCACGGATTTCATTGGGACCATCAGAGGAATAAAATCCCAGTTAATGCGAGCAGGAGAAACGCCCGTGGGACCTCTCTGAGTCAGGTGGAGTGTGATTGTGTCTGGGCTCTTACTTTCCTTGGGAACAGCCCTAAATCTTCTGCCTGACAACCCACGAGCTGATCTCCAAGGCTACTTTATGCCTTGTGAGACAGTTGTATGTGAAAAGCAAATGGCCCTCATCGCTCCTGGCAAATCACTCAGAATCCGTTTTAATGGGATGCTTTGGGAGCCCACGGGTGCAGAGAGCCCACGGCCATGGGGCACAACCCCGCCTGGGCTGAGCTGCTGCCTTTATCGTATTGTGCCCATCACAGTGCAGGGCAACCTGCTTTGCTCCTTGCCTGCATCCCATTTACATCCCACAGGAGACTTTGCTGGAGCCACAGCTCTGCATGGGCAAACCATGGCCCCGGCATCATGTCCTGCCCGTGTCCCCCTGCCAGGACTGCCCCCGCCCTCCCAGCACCTACACAGGCTCCGCGGCCACATAAATTTCAGCTTGGTCCTTTGAAGTCCCCAAGGAGGAGAGTTGTTGTTTTTGTTTGCGCCGTGACTTATCGCTGCGATGCCTCCTGCCTGTCTCTCGCCATGCGGCCCTGGCCCGCCGTCCGTGCAGCCTCGCTGCCAGGGACCGCCGGGCTGCCAGCGCCGGCTGATAAGGATGATGGATGGGGAGGAGGCTGGCTCCACCGCGGCCTGGCCGCTTCCTGGGAGCCAGAGCCGGCCCAGCGCTCCCTGAGCCCAGAGGAATGTGTGTTCAAGGGATGGAGAGCTGGCAGGGGATGCGAGCCGCTCCCTGCCTGGCTGAGCCCTCCACCAGCCCCGACAGTGGGTGCTGGCACCACGCGTGGGTACGCCCACACCAGCCAGGGTCCTTTCCGTATCCCCTTGCCCACAGGGCAGGGTGGGCAGTGCAGACCCAAATCCACAGCCTGTTAGGGGGGATGGGGGTTAGATGTCCCCCACCCCTCTCCATCACCTCCAGGGTGGCTCTGCAGCCCACCCTGGTCCCCTCCGTGGGATAAGGGCAGTGGGTGGCTTTGGCAGGTGATGCAGGGGACTGCCACCGTGCTGCCGGGGTGGCACCACACCTCCTAGCATCAGCCTGATGGCATGGGGAGATGTGCAAGTGGATGGTCCTCACTTGTCATACCAGGGAGGTGCTTTTGTTTAAATTACACTTCCTGGGGCTGGAACGGGGCTGAGCAGGCTCTGCACACCCTGGTCCTTTTGGTAGTGTGCGATGGGTCTGGCGCCAAGTGATCCCTATCCTGGGTTTAGGGAATCTCAGCCAGGAACTGATGCTGCATCACATCCCTTCATGTCTGGGTGTCCCTGACCTTCGGGGAAGCTCTTTGCGGTGATTTTCAAAGCTGAGTCGCCACTGATATACCTGGAGCAACTCCCTCCACAGGTCAGCTCCTGTTTCTGACTCAAAGCAAGCCAAGGGAAACATTTTTGTGCAGCTGCCTCGAGGACCACATTGTAGTTTCTTTGCAATGCCATTCTTGCTTCTCTCCCTTACCGTGATTTTTCTTTGCTTCCATTTGATCCAAACCTTCTTCCCTTCCATATTTCTTTCCCATTCCCTTTCCCCCTACCTCCATGGGGAGGACTAAACATCTCTGCTCCCAGGTTTGAGCTGCAGAAATCCCCTTCCCCTGGCAGGAGTCTGGATTCGGTCCCCTCTAACAGGCAGGATAACGAAGAGCCCAGAGCGCGGAGATTACCGCTAGCCCATGTCCCCAAAGCATCGCTCACTGAGCAGTGCCAAATGCAAACCTGGGATAAAACACACTGATTGCAGCACCTCAGTCAGACAATGGAAAAATCAGATGCCTTTCCACACCAGTCTCATTACAAGGGTTTCTTAAATTGATGTTGTGCTTGTAATTAAATAGCCATATCTTGGCTCGCAAAGACAGAAGGAAAAGGCAATTTGAAAATGTATTAAAACAGGGGGTTTGGCAATTCTCCTGGATTTAGAACAATTCATGGATTTAAATCGTTCCATCTCAAATATGTGCGCTTGCTTTCAATGGAATTAAATAAAGATGTGCAAGACGGAGGGAGGGCGGCGCTTTCCTGGATGCTTTTCTCTCTCTGGCTGTCAGGGGAAGGGGTAACACTGGGCTCTGAGAACTGACTTGGTAGCAATGTGTTTTCTGGGCTGCTCTGTGTGGCTGACGCTGTGGCTGACTCAGCTGGTGAGTACAGGAAAGCAAGAAGTCCTACTAATGCCAGATTTTCCAGTTTTTCAGCCTGGCTTCTGGTTTTACGCTTAACTCCTGCACTCCCTACCGTGTTCCTGCCACCAGTGGGACCAAGTCCCCAGTGATGAGCCATGACAGTCTGGGGATGGACAGGCTCCTTGTCTCCAGCTGCCTTTTCTGCAGGGATGCCACATTAAAAATAACAGTCTAAAGGGTGATAACAAAGGACTCCTCAGGCACTGTGCCTTTACACAAACCCTTTGATTTGGCAAGAAACATCGGTATTATCACCATTATACAAGTTTTCACATCTATGGGGAGAAATGCATCAAATATCTGAGAACCGCATGAAACTCTAACACCTCTTTTACTCCAAGAAAAGAAAACAAACACCTTAATTGCTCTTTAGACAGCAGCTCTCATACTGGAAAGGTTCATCTCGGCGATAGCAGTCAAAGCTCCTCACTTGACCGTGGGTAGCTGCTGGGGAGGATGGGTCCAGCAGCACCCCAGAAAGATGTCCCCTCTTTGAGGTAGCTCCAGGAGAGAGCAACCTCTTTGCAGAGTACTTGCACACCTTTGCCTGCATGGGTATTTGCTAGTCACTTATTTTAAGCCCAGGTAACAGAAAAATCCACTCCCTGCTCCCTCTGGCTCCTCTGGCATCGCATGTGTGTCAGTGGGCAGCTGAGAGGTGAACGGGAGATGAACTATGAGATGACTTACTTGGGTAGCAGGGAGGATGGAGGAGTAGTTTGAATCCAGCCCAAACCCTGAGCTCTGTGGGCTTGACATAAGCATTTAAGCCTTTGGTTGGGATCTGGTGATAGAAGAGAGCTGGAAAGCACATTTCTTTTGTGGTTAAAGGTCCTTTTGTCGGCCCATAAATCCAGAGGGAGGTCTGTTTATTCTGTTTACTGCAGTTACCTAACCTGTGAGCCTCCGCGTAAATCATGGCAAGCCGTGATTTAGAGGGGAGCTGGTCTCCCTGTGGCGTGTGCACCGTGTCCCTGCCCAGACCCCCACGCAGGCAGCGCGCTCCTCCAGAAGCCGGGAGATAAGAGCAATAAAAGCCGCAGCTCTCTCTCCAGCACCACTACCGCTTCATTTTTTTTGGCATGATCACACATTGCTGCTAACGGGTGGAAAGAAGAACCCGAACCTAAATTTTTTT